>NC_084732.1:77500-195000 GCF_033978785.1 Entelurus aequoreus | reverse complement strand
CAATGAGAAGCCATTCCAATTCAATTCAGGATCCGTTCAATAAACAATGAACAATGAGAACCCATTCTCAGTTGTCAGCCGTTCGTTTGTGAGCCGTTTTTTTAACCATCCATCCATCCATTTTCTACCGCTTGTCCCTTTTGAGGTCGCGGGGGGTGCTGGAGCCTGTCTCAGTTGCATTCGGGCGGAAGGTGGGGTACACCCTGGACAAGTCGCCACCGCATCGCAGGGCCAACACAGATAGACAGACAACATTCACACATTAGGGACAATTTTTTTTATGTACTTGCAAATATAGCGATTGGAATTGCCCACGCCACTTGGATTAAAAAAAAATTAAAAAAAAATTAAAAAAAATACACTACCGTTCAAAAGTTTGGGGTCACCCAAACAATTTTGTGGAATAGCCTTCATTTCTAAGAACAAGAATAGACTGTCGAGTTTCAGATGAAAGTTCTCTTTTTCTGACCCCACAAATGTGATGCTCCAGAAACTCAATCTGCTCAAAGGAAGGTCAGTTTTGTAGCTTCTGTAACGAGCCAAACTGTTTTCAGATGTGTGAACATGATTGCACAAGGGTTTTCTAATCATCAATTAGCCTTCTGAGCCAATGAGCAAACACATTGTACCATTAGAACACTGGAGTGATAGTTGCTGGAAATGGGCCTCTATACACCTATGTAGATATTGCACCAAAAACCAGACATTTGCAGCTAGAATAGTCATTTACCACATTAGCAATGTATAGAGTGTGTTTCTTTAAAGTTAAGACTTGTTTAAAGTTATCTTCATTGAAAAGTACAGTGCTTTTCCTTCAAAAATAAGGACATTTCAATGTGACCCCAAACTTTTGAACGGTAGTGTATATATATACGTATGTGTGTATGTACTGTATGCATGTACTAAACCCAAAAGCAGTGAAGTTGGCACGTTGTGTAAATGGTAAATAAAAAGAGAATACAATGATTTGCAAATCCTTTTCAACTTATATTCAATTGAATAGACTGCAAAGACAAGATATTTCATGTTCCAACTGAGAAACATTTTTTTTTCAAATAATCATTAACTTAGAATTTAATGGCAGCAACACATTGCTAAAAAGTGGTCACAGGGGCATTTTTACCACTGTGTTACATGGCCTTTCATTTTAACAACACTCTGTAAATGTTTGGGAACTGAGGAGACACATTTTTGAAGCTTTTCAATTCAGTTGTGGTATTTTAGGCTTAATAATGTGCCACACATTTTCCAATGGGAGACAGGTCTGGACTACAGGCAGGCCAGTCTAGTACCCGCACTCTTTTACTACGAAGCCACGCTGTTGTAACACGTGGCTTGGCATTGTCTTGCTGAAATAAGCAGGGGCGTCCATGATAACGTTGCTTGGATGGCAACATATGTTGCTCCAAAACCTGTATGTACCTTTCAGCATTAATGGTGCCTTCACATATGTGTAAGTTACCCATGCCTTGGGCACTAATACACCCCCATACCATCACACATGCTGGCTTTTACACTTCGCGCCTAGAACAATCCGGATGGTTCTTTTCCTCTTTGGTCCGGAGGACACGGCGTCCAGTTTCCAAAACCAATTGGAAATGTGGACTCGTCAGACCACAGAACACTTTTCCACTTTGCATCAGTCCATCTTAGATGAGCTCGGGCCCAGCGAAGCCGGCGGCGTTTCTGGGTGTTGTTGATAAATTGCTTTGGTGTTGCATAGTAGAGTTTTAACTTGCACTTACAGATGTAGCGACCGACTGTAGTTGCTGACAGTGGTTTTCTGAAGTGTTCCTGAGCCCATGTGGTGATATCCTTTACACACTGATGTCGCTTTTTGATGCAGCACCGCCTGAGGGATCGAAGGTCTGTATTATCATCGCTTACGTGCAGTGATTTCTCCAGATTCTCTGAACCTTTTGATGATATTACGGACCGTAGATGGTGAAATCCCTAAATTCCTTGCAATAGCTGGTTGAGAAATGTTGTTCTTAATCTGTTGGACATTTTGCTCACGCATTTGTTGACAAAGTGGTGACCCTCGCCCCGTCCTTGTTTGTGAATGACTGAGCATTTCATGGAAGCTGCTTCTATACCCAATCATGGCACCCACCTGTTCCCAATTAGCCTGTTCACCTGTGGGATGTTCCAAATAAGTGTTTGACGAGCATTCCTCAACTTTATCAGTCTTTTTTTGCCACTTGTGCCAGCTTTTTTGAAACATGTTGCAGGTATCAAATTCCAAATGAGCTAATATTTGCAAAAAATAACAACGTTTACCAGTTCAAACGTTAAATATCTTGTCTTTGCAGTCTATTCAACTGAAAAAAGTTGAAAAGGATTTGCAAATCATTGTATTCTGTTTTTGTTTGCGATTTAAACAACGTGCCAACTTCTCTGTATTAGGGTTTGTACACACTGTATGTGTGTATATATGTATATGTGTGTATACAGTATATATGACACAATTTAGCGTTGTACATGACATTATTGATTGTGACGCTTATCACCACCTCTCAGCCAGGTGGGCAGGCCCTGTTTAGACCACGTGGTGACCCCCCTGTGGACTCGAAGGCTAACTAAATAACTTGTTGTTAGCCTTGATGTGAAGTCCACATCGCACGCAAGCATGCATGCTAATGATTCAGGCGCCCTCATTAGAACGGCCCCCCCAAGCCATTGCCTTGGCATTTAGCCTGCATCATACAAGATGGTCAAAATACTAATTAATGCTGTAATTACTCAAATCTTTCTACGTAGGCAACATGCGGGTATTGTTCTTTTATTCTCAACTCATCCCAGGTATTAATGCAGACTGAGAAGTTTGTTCCTTGGCCCTGTCGCTACATTGGTTCTGCTCTTTTGTCCATGGATCTATTCCCACTGAGGGCCATTTAGATATTTTCAAAACTAATACAATATATAGATTTTGCCGATGTTAATGTACCGTAAACTCCGAACTGTAAACCGCTAATTTTTTTCTAGATTTTGAACATAGACAAAGCGGCTAGTTTATGGATTTATTTTCCCCACTAATGCCCATAATGTTTTGCATTAAACCCAAGCAGAGGACCGAAATGGTGTGTTATTGTTTGAGCTATGGCGCCATCTTTTGGTCGAGTTTGCTCACTGCAGGTATTGCGGTTGAAAATGCACTTCCTGTTTTGATGCCGTTAACCGGGAAAAAAAGCGTCCGTAGCGTTTCTACTCGTATGGATTCTTCATTCATCACGCCAAACAACTCTTGTAGGTTTTATAATACAACTAAAACTATTCTTACTTAATAAACTGTCTCATGTGTGATGTCTGTAGAAGTGTTTTCATGCACATTTGTACATGCTTTTTTTTTATAATTATTTTTTATACACTGAACTTTTATACACTGAATTTGTAAACACTTTTCTCACAATGAACTTTTATACACAACAATTTTTTACACTGCATTTTACACTCAATTGTTATTACACTGACATTTTTTAAACACAGCATTTTTTTTACATTGATTTATTTACACTGATTATTTTTTACAATTAACTTTTATACACTGAAATATTTTACACAACATTTTTTACATTTACATTTTTCTTTACACTGAATTTTTATACACATTCTCTTACACTAAACTTGTATACACTGGATTTTTAAACAATTTTTTTAACACAAAATTTTTATACATTGAAATGTTTACACCAAATTTGTATGGACAATTTTTTTTACAGTGAATTTTTTATACTGAATTTATAATTTAAAACACAGATTTTTTTTTCAAATGAATTTTTATACAACAAACTTTAAAAGACTGCATTTTTTTCCACTGAAATTGATGTAAAAAACTACACTTCACAAAATTAAAATGCCAAAAAAAATTCAGTTACATAATTTCAGTGTCCAAAAAAGAGCTTTTGTAATAAAGACACAAAAAACCTCCACAACCCATCCCTTCCTTGTTCCTTGTTTGATATACAGTATTATATGGCACTTTATATTGTCTTCAAAGTGTACAAACCTTCACTAAATTATGGACTTTTGTCCAGGCTGGAACCCTCTGTTCATTATTACATCGCTTCTTATGGAGAAATGTGCTTCAATACACAAACTTTTCTATTTACAAACACCAAATAAGTTCGTAAATGGAGGTCTCACTGTACTAGCGTCAGTGGGCGCCATGGCAACATAGTGACATCCTGGAGGCGCTCATCACCACCTTCCAGCCAGGTGGGCAGGCCACGGTACAAGCACAATGTTAGAATAATTGTATCTAACTTATCACAAAACTTTGTGTTTCCATGAGTTCCCGGCGAGCAGACAAAAGCTGTCTTTAATCCTACCAAGCAGAAGGCTTGTAAAACATGAAGCAACATGAAGGTGTTCTGTTTCTTTCATGTATTGTAATCAACAGAAAGATATTGTCCTGACCTGAGATCTACAAAGCGAAGAGGAAGCAGGACCAGACTCCCCTCCAGGCACCGCTTCTTTGAACTGTTTTACGGCCTTTTCTTTGAACTGTTGTAATCCAAGGCGATTGCTGTTTACGACCCCCGTCCCTTAGAAACAGCTGTCGCCATGTAATCAGGGAAAGTCCAAATAAAACACATTACGACAGAGCGTAATGACACTGTGCAAGGGTACAGATGTACATGTTTCTCCTCACTGTGCCAAATTGAATTATTTCTGTTTGATTCTTTGCTTCTTGTCTTGTTTAATAGACGTCATCAGTGTTTGAACCTGACACACACGGTGCCCCCTCTGGACTTTTATGAACATTACAGTTAATCGTCTAAAATGTGAAGTCCACCTTGCACACCAGGCTAACGAATCAGGCGCCGCAATAAAAGCCATCGGTGACAGCTCATCGTCACCGTGGCGATATATTTAGCTGGCATCGCGCAATGGTAAAAATAAAATAATTACGGTAATTATTCTCATCTTTTTTCGTCAACGTCACGCGGCGAAGGCGGCGGGGAGGAATGAGACTCTGGCTTTTTTTTTCTTCTTTTTCCGGCGGCCGTATAAAGCGGATTAGTGCTGTGCCTGTCCCACCGTGGCAGGGGACTGATTGGATTAACGGCGTGGAGAGAGCGCGGCGGGCATGGCAGGAGGATAGATTACCGGCACCGGTCGAGCTCGTCGATGGGCGCTCGGGAGCCCGCGGGGAGTCTGAGGAGGCCGCGGACATCTTAGAGGGGCCCTTGATAAGCATCTCGACACATGGCGCCCCTCGCTGCTATATCGGCTTCACGAGTTCACTTTTAGACACTCGGATGCTCGTTAGGCTCGTCGGGCTGCGAGCGGAGATAAAGTCGCTATCTGCTCGGCCTGCTGCATCCTTCTGGGCAGTAGAGGCGTCTGAAGGTTTGCAGAACCCCAACAGAACTCTGCGTGTTACTGCTCGCTTCCAAGTGCGCATTCAGCACTTTGCCTGGGAAACACGGACAGGCGGCCTGGTGGGGGACTGTGACGATGCAAGATTTTGGTTTTGGTCAGAAATGTGACGCAAAAGAACAATGCTTCAAATTAATAACTAAATAAATCATTATTTTAGTAATTTCTTTCAAATTAATAATTCAAAAATAATTTGACTGTCATTCAAATGAATAATTAGAGTATTTTTTTTAAAAATTAATGAACAAAAACTAATTTGTTTTAAATTCATAATTATAAAAATAATTGAGTAATTGCTTTCATATTAATAGTTAAATAATTATTTGAGTAACTTGATTCAAATTAATAGATAAATCATTATTTGAGTAATTTTTTAAAATTAAAAATGTAATAATAGATTAATTTCTTTCAAATTAATAATTAAGTAATTATTTGAGTAATTTGTTTCAAAATAATAAAATAAATAATAATTTGAGTAATTTGTTTCAAATTAACAATTAAATATTACGATACAATCAATGCAACAGCATAAAAGTAATGACAAAATACAATATGGTATTACGATTTAGCCGCGCAAACTGTTTTGTTTCACAAAACATAAAGCTTAAGTAAATAATATACTTTTTAAAATCAGAAAATACAAATAAATACATAGATTATTATGAATAAATTAAATTATCAAATTAACTAGTAATTTAATTTAAAAATGACAATAGGGGAAAATAGCAGCACAAATTGTCATGTTTTTAATACAAATTTAATTGAAAAAGCATTTAAAACAGACACAAGTAAAATAAAATAAAGTCAATATAAAATTAAATAGATAGTTACGTCCAACAAGTACGGAAGGTTTTTTCTGTACAGAACAGATGTTTCAGTGGAAAAAGGTGCTAAGGTCATTAAAAGGAAGAGTTGGTTAGAAGTTGATGAGCTTCGTAGGTCAACAACAACTCTTTTCTGCTCCCTTCCTATTTTTTTTTTTTTACAGAACAGAGAGAGGGCGGCGCGGGGGATAAAAAACAAGGCAGAAAAGGCTTGTTTTGAGTGCAGTGGTAATAAATATAACCTGTGTGCTCATTAGCACAAAACCGCGCACGCTTTTGAGGGGCGCTTGATAAATAATGCAGAGGAAGAGTGCCTGTTTGATCCTTGAAAGAGGGGAAAACCTGGGGACCATTTTTCTTCAAAGCAGAACAGGTAACCAAGCGTCCTTGAAACAGTCAGAGTGCCATAACTCCACTGTTTCATCCTTTATTATTCCCCCCAAAATATATATTTATAATATATATAATGAATACAGCATACTGTGTATGTGAACATTTTTTTACCCCAAAATATCATTGCTGCCTACACTTGCCCCTTCCTCACTAGTTATACAGTAGTTACTGCTAAAAAAGGACCAAGAAAAATTAAATAATGCATGGAATATTATTAAATAATATGAAATACAAAACCCAAAACCAGAGAAGTTGGCACGTTGTGTAATTCGCAAATAAAAACAGAATACAGTGATTTGCAAATCCTTTTCAACTTCAATTGTATAGACTGCAAAGACAAGATACTTAAAGGCCTACTGAAATGAATTTTTTTTATTTAAACGGGGATAGCAGATCTATTCTATGTGTCATACTTGATCATTTCGCGATATTGCCATATTTTTGCTGAAAGGATTTAGGAAAGAACAACGACGATAAACATCGCAACTTTTGGTATCTGATAAAAAAAGGCTTGCCCCTACCGGAAGTAGCGTGACGTAGTCAATTGAACATATACGCAAAGTTCCCTATTGTTTACAACGATGGCCGCATGAAGTGAGAGAGATTCGGACCGAGAAAGCGACAATTTCCCCATTAATTTGAGCGAGGATGAAAGATTTGTGGATGAGTAAAGTGCAAGTGAAGGACTAGTGGGGAGTTGAAGCTATTCAGATAGGGAAGATGCTGTGAGAGCCGGGGGTGACCTGATATTCAGCTGGGAATGACTACAACAGTAAATAAACACAAGACATATATATACTCTATTAGCCACAACACAACCAGGCTTATATTTAATATGCCACAAATTAATCCTGCATAAAAACACCTGCGTGTTTGTTATGCTAGCTCCTAGCTCCTCTGCTAGCTCCTAGCTCCATAGAACACGCCAATACAATTCAAACACCTGATCAACACACACAATCACTCAGCCCAAAAGACAGTTCACCTAACCCAATGTTCATAAAGCTTATATATTTTTAAAAAGTTACGTACGTGACGCGCACATACGGTCAAGCTATCAAATGTTTAGCAGCCAAGGCTGCATACTCACGGTACCTGATATTCAGCTGGGAATGACTACAACAGTAAATAAACACAAGACATATATTTACTCTATTAGCCACAACACAACCAGGCTTATATTTAATATGCCACAAATTAATCCTGCATAAAAACACCTACGTCTTTGTTATGCTAACTCCTAGCTCCTATGCTAGCTCCTAGCTCCATAGAACACGCCAATACAATTCAAACACCTGATCAACACACACAATCACTCAGCCCAAAAGACCGTTCACCTAACCCAAGGTTCATAAAGCTTATATATTTTTAAAAAGTTACGTACATACGCAAAAAAAAAGTTGCGCACATACGGTCAAGCGATCAAATGTTTAGAAGCCAAAGCTGCATACTCACGGTAGCACGTCTGCGTCTTTGTCATCCAAATCAAAGTAATCCTGGTAAGAGTCTGTGTTGTCCCAGTTCTCTACAGGCGTCTGTGTATCGAAGTCAAAAGTCCTCCTGGTTAGAGTCTCTGTTATCCGAGTTCTTCCATCTTGACTGCATCTTTCGGGAATGTAAACAAAGACGCGCCGGCTGTGTACTGTTGTTGCTGACTTCATTCGAAAAATACGTCCGTTTCGCACCGACAACTTTCTTCTTTGCTTGCTCAGCTTCTTTCTCCATAATGCAATGAACATAATTGCAACAGATTCACGAACACAGATGTCCAGAATACTGTGGAATTATGAAATGAAAACAGAGCTTTTTCGTATCGGCTTCAATGTGGAAGGCATACCCGTGTTCCCCGGGATACGTCACGCGCATACGTCATCCTCAGAGGCGTTTCGAACCGGAAGTTTAGCGGCAAATTTAAAATGTCACTTTATAAGTTAACCCGGCCGTATTGGCATGTGTTATAATGTTAAGATTTCATCATTGATATATAAACTATCAGACTGCGTGGTCGGTAGTAGTGGGTTTCAGTAGGCCTTTAATGTTTGAACTGAGAAACATTTCTTTTTTGCAAATAATCATTAAATTACAATTTAATGGCAGCAACACATTGCAAGAAAGTTGTCACAGGGGCATTTTTACCACTGTGTTACATGGCCTTTCCTTTTAACAACACTCAGTAAATGTTTGGGAACTGAGGAGACCAATTTTTGAAGCTTTTCAGGTGGAATTATTTCCCATTCTTGTTTGATGTACAACTTAAGTTGTTCAACAGTCTACGTTGTGGTATTTTAGGCTTCATAATGCACCACACATTTTCAATGGGAGACAGGTCTGGACTACAGGCAGGCCAGTCTAGTACCCGCACTCTTTTACTATGAAGCCACGCTGTTGTAACCTATGGCTTGGCATTGTCTTGCTGAAATAAGCAGGGGCGTCCATGATAACGTTGCTTGGATGGCAACATATGTTGCTCCAAAACTTGTAAGTACCTTTCAGCATTAATGATGCCTTCACAGATGTGTAAGTTACCCATGCCTTGGGCACTAATACACCCCCATACCATCACACATGCTGGCTTTTCAACTGTGCGCCTATAACAATCCGCATGGTTCTTTTCCTCTTTGTTCCGGAGGACACAACGTCCACAGATTCCAAAAATAATTTGAAATGTGGACTCTTCAGACCACAGAACACTTTTCCACATTGCATCAGTCCATCTTAGATGAGCTCGGGCACAGCGAAGCCGGCGGCGTTTCTGGGTGTTGTTGACAAATGGCTTTCGCTTTGCATAGTAGAGTTTTAACTTGCACTTACAAATGTAGCGACCGACTGTAGTTACTGACAGTGGTTTTCTGAAGTGTTCCTGAGCCCATGTGGTGATATCCTTTACACACCGATGTCGCTTTTTGATGCAGTACCGCCTGAGGGATCCAAAGTCACGGGCATTCAATGTTACGTGTAGTGATTTCTCCAAATTCTCTGAACCTTTTGGTGATATTACAGACCGTAGATGGTGAAATCCCTAAATTTCCTTGCAATAGCTCGTTGAGAAATGTTGTTCTCAAACTGTTGGACAATTTGCTCACGCATTTGTTCACAAAGTGGTGACCCTCGCTCTATCCTTGTTTGTGAATGACTGAGCATTTCATGGAAGCTGCTTTTATACCCAATCATGGCACCCACCTGTTCCCAATTAGCCTGTTCAAATAAGTGTTTGATGAGCACTCCTCGACTTTCTCAGTCTTTTTTGCCACTTGTGCCAGCTTTTTTGAAACATGTTGCAGGCATCAAATTCCAAATGAGCTAATTGCAAAAAATTTAATTTTCCAGTTTGAACATTAACTATCTTGTCCTTGCAGTGTATTAAATTGAATATAAGTTGAAAAGGATTTGCAAATCATTGTATTCTGTTTTTATTTACCATTTACACAATGTGCCAACTTCACTGGTTTTGTACTACAAAACATATTTTTTATAGAATATAAAAGTTTTTTTTTAAAAGTACAGTAAAATACTGGATAATATTAAATAAAACTAAACTAAAAAAATTACTAAATGACAAAAAAGTAGCGCAAACTTTCATGCTGCATAGGGTGGGCAAGATAAAATAAACAAAAAATATATTAGCACAGTAAAATACAAAACAAATAAAAAAGTAAATAAATGAGCAAAAAGTAGTGCAGTCGTTCATGCTATAGTATAAAGTGGACATGCTAATTTAAACAACAACAAAATCTGAAAAATACTTAATATAAAATAAAATAAATGAGAAAATAGTACAGACATTAATTCTAAGCTAAAATAAAACACAAAAAACGATAAAACAAAAAAACAACAAAATATAATACAGTAAAATATTTGATTTAAAAAATTTAATTAAAAAATGAGGAAAAAGAAGTGCAGACATTTATGCTTTATGAAGCGGACAGTTTAAATTATTCAAAAGCTAAAAAGAAAAAAGGCAAATAAACACGATGCAGATTTAAATAAAGACCAATTCATTTATATAAAATACAATTAAAATAAAACAAAAACCTAAAATAAAGACAAATAAAATAATAAAATAAATACAGTTCAATTAACATTTAAAAAAATAATTACTTTTATTAATAAAAAATGTTTAATCTATTTATTAACTTGGAAAACATTTTTTTGTTAACGCTGGCTGCTGGAGTTTTTCCACTGGAAATCGATGTACTGTATATTAGATTGTCATTGATTTTTGTTTTTCTTCAAATACACAAAAAAGTGTCTGTGTTGCACTGTAGTAATAAAGCAAAAACATTAGAAGTCGATCATAAGGCAATTATGATTTGATCATCTATGTTATTTATATCTATTTCAGTGAGCATTTTCACCCAAACAACTCATACTTTTTTTAACAGCTGAAAATAAAAATGTCTGCCATGGCTAAATGGAGGCACTGAGCTTCATGAGGAAACGACGAGGCGTGTTATGCTTAAACAAACAACGCACTAGGTCTTATCCTGACAGGAAGCCCTGAGTCACCGCGTGTCGTTTCTACGCTAACGAGGAGCTTGAAAATATCTGCTTTGGCGTCGGCTACTCGCAACCTTTATTTTCATACGGGGAGGATTAATAGCGGGGAGAAACATTTCTCTTTGATTCTATTTTGACACAATAAACTGTCTCGCTGCATGCTGGGAAACATGACGGAGAATTAGCATACGCTACAAAGACGGGACAATTACCTTCCTCCTCTGGGAAAACACTTGATGCTGCAAGCAAAGCAATGCCATCAATATGTGCTGCCTGCCAACCGTCCTATGCGGCGCCACCTATGGGTTATGTTGAAAATACTTTGAAAGACATGCATTCCAGATATTGCATGTTTTATAACCGTTAAGACAAATGGACAGTCGTGCACAACTGTTTTTCAGCCACGCGTGTTCGTCAGTCCCCGAAAAGTGTGCGCTGAATTTTGTAGCGAGTCAGCAAAACAGCCAAAAGTTACAGTGGGTGTTTTGTGGATCCTCTTAGGCTGCGTGGGAAATGTCAAGTTGATCCTACTTGAATAACAGCGCCACCTATTTGTCTGTAAAGTAATAGCACAGACAACTACGGGTGTCAAAAATAATGTTTTTCAGAATACTCGCAGTTTTTATTTGTAACGATTTTTAATCGATTTTTTAAAAATCATTAATTTTTATTTATTTAATTTTTTTATTTTTTAATCAATGGCTGTGATGACAATGTAAATACGGGATTTTTAATCACTGTTATGTCGGAATTCTTATTAATATTGATATTGTTTATACTCTGTGGATTGCTATTCTGAATGTTGGTTTGAAATTGGAATTGTATGACTATTGTGTATTATTTTGCTGGACTGATTAAAAATGTTGTCGATTCTGAACCGAACCGTTACCCCCAAGGATCGAATTGAATCGTGTGGTGCCCAAGGATTCACGGTCCTATCGATTCGATTTTGATTAATCGTGTAGCCCTACCTATCCTATCCTATCCTTTGTGGATACTGCAAAACTCCTTTTGAATCGAGAATTGTTTTGAATCGAGAATCGACTCTGAATCGAACCGTTACCCCCAAGGATCGAATTGAATCGTGTGGTGCCCAAGGATTCACCCCTATCGATTCAGAAAATCGATTAATCGTGTAGCCCTACCTATCCTATTATTTGTGGCTATTGTAAAACTTATTTTGAATCGAGAATCGTTTTGAATCGAGAATAGACTCTGAATGTAATCGTTACCCCCAAGAATCCAATTGAATCGTGTGGTGCCCAAGGATTCACAGCCCTATCGATTTGATTTCGATTAATCGTGGAGCCCTACCTATACTATCCTATCCTTTGTGGATATTGCAAAACTCCTTTTGAATCGAGAATCGTTTTGAATCTAGAATCGACTCTGAATCGAACCGTTACCCCCAAGGATCGAATTGAATCGTTTGTTGCCCAAGGATTCACAGCCCTATCGAATCGAATTTGATTAATCGTGTAGCCCTACCTATCCTATCCCTTGTGTATATTGTAAAACTCCTTTTGAATCGAGAATCGTTAACCCCAAGAGTCCAATTGAATCGTGTGGTGCCTAAGAAATCACAGCCTTATCGATTCCATTTCGATTAATTGTGTAGCCCTACCTATCCTACGGGGCTATTCCATCCATCCATTTTCTACCGCTTGTCCCTTTTTTTGGGGTCGCAGGGGGTGCTGGAGCCTATCTCAACTGCATTCGGGCGGAAGGCGGGGTACACCCTGGACAAGTCGCCATCTCATCGCAGGGCCCCTTTGTGGCTATGGTAAAACTTATTTTGAATCGAGAATCGACTCTGAATCGTATCCTTACTCCCAAGAATCCAATTGAATCGTGTGGTGCCCAAAGATTCACAGCCTTACGGACAACACACAATATACGTTAACACACATTTAAGTACCAAAAATTGGTACAGTTAAATACCGGTATCGATTCCCAGGTACTGTATAGTTTTTAAATGTGAACGGTACCCTGTTAGCAATAATGATGAAGTTAATATTACTACAACACAGGACAATTTTTTTTCTCTTACGTCAACAAATGTTATTAAAAAAGTATCGATTTTGAATCGAGAATCGATTCTGAAATGAACCCAAGGATTGAATCGAATCGTGTGGTGCCCAAGGATTCAAAGCCCTATCGATTCGAATTTGATTAATTGTGTAGCCCTACCTATTCAGTGTTTCCCATAAACTGCCAAGATACCTGTGGCAGTGGGGGCGGGGCTATGGGTGGGGCTATGGGCGTGGTCACAATGCCATCATCGAGTAATTTGCATAATTTACTACAATGATATGATTTTCTCTAAAAAGGCTAAAAAAATGTATACTTACTAATTAATAATAACAGTTTTGTTTTAAACGTCCATCCATCCATCCATCCATCCATCCATTTTACAATATAATTACAACACTTTATGTACATATTTATATATAGATTTGAACAATAAGTTATTCACTGAAATATATTTATTAATTGTGGTTCTTACAAAAAATATATCTTATAAAATATAAAAGCCAAAATGTCTCTTAAAGCTCCGCCCCTTTAATTAGTGCATACTAAATACTTTAACTTTAGCCTACTACTACAACCATATTATTTACCAGCAACATAAAGTAAAACAGAGGCAGAGGTGTCCTGCCACAGTCAGTAACAAATAAACAGAAAACAGTAGTGGTCAAATACAAATAAGGCAACAAGGGAAGTATCCTACACTTCTCTTTTGTAAAGTAAATCTCAACAGCCTATATGGGCATCTACATCAACTATATGATTTGCCTGAGAAGCTGGACAGGACAAAAAAAAAAAAACATTTTATTTTTTATTTTTTTATTTGTGGCGGACGTAATTCTTTCGTGGCGGGACGCCACAAATAAATGAATGTGTGGGAAACACTGCTATTCTATCCTATCCTTTGTGGATATTGCAAAACTTCTTTTGAATTGAGAATCGTTTTGAATCGAGAATCTACTCTGAATCTAATCGTTACCCCAAGGATAGAAACGAATCGTGTGGTGTCCAAGGATTCACAGCCGTATCGATTCCATTTCGATTCATCGTGTAGCCCTACCTATCTTATCCTATCCTTTGTGGATATTGCAAAACTCCTTTTGTATCGAGAATCGTTTTGAATCGAGAATCGACTCTGAATCAAATCGTTACCCCCAAGAAACCAATTGAATTGTGTGGTGCCCAATTATTCACAGCCATATCGATTCAAACTCGATTAATCGTGTAGCCCTACCTATCCTATCATTTGTGGATATTGCAAAACTTATTTTGAACCGGGAATCGTTTTGAATCGAGAATCGACTCTGAATCTAATCGTTGCCCCCAAGGATCGAACTGAATCGTGTGGTGCCCAAGGATTCACAGCCCTATCGATTCAATTTCGATTAATCGTGTAGCCCTAACTATCCTATCCTTTGTGGATATTGCAAAACTCCTTTTGAATCGGGAATCGTTTTGAATCGAGAATCGACTCTGAATCAAATCGTTACCCCCAAGGAACCAATTGAATTGTGTGGTGCCCAATTATTCACAGCCATATCGATTCAAATTCGATTAATCGTGTAGCCCTACCTATCTTATCCTATCCTTTGTGGATATTGCAAAACTTATTTTGAATCGGGAATCGTTTTGAATCGAGAATCGACTCTGAATGTAATCGTTTCCCCCGAGGATCGAACTGAATCGTGTGGTGCCCAAGGATTCACAGCCCTATCGATTCAATTTCGATTAATCGTGTAGCCCTAACTATCCTATCCTTTGTGGATATTGCAAAACTCCTTTTGAATCAGGAATCGTTTTGAATCGTGAATCGACTCTGAATCAAATCGTTGCCACCAAGAAACCAATTGAATTGTGTGGTGCCCAAATATTCACAGCCATATCGATTCAAATTCGATTAATCATGTAGCCCTACCTATCTTATCCTATCCTTTGTGGATATTGCAAAACTTAATTTGAATCGGGAATCGTTTTGAATCGAGAACGACTCTGAATATAATCGTTGCCCCCAAGGATCGAATTGAATCGTGTGGTGCCCAAGGATTCACAGCCCTATCGATTCAATTTCGATTAATCGTGTAGCCCTAACTATCCTATCCTTTGTGGATATTGCAAAACTCCTTTTGTATCGAGAATCGTTTTGAATCGAGAATCGACTCTGAATCAAATGGTTACCCCCAAGAAACCAATTGAATTGTGTGGTGCCCAATTATTCACAGCCATATCGATTCAAATTCGATTAATCGTGTAGCCCTACCTATCCTATCCTTTGTGGATATTGCAAAACTTATTTTGAACCGGGAATCGTTTTGAATCGAGAATCGACTCTGAATCTAATCGTTGCCCCCAAGGATCGAACTGAATCGTGTGGTGCCCAAGGATTAACAGCCCTATCGATTCAATTTCGATTAATCGTGTAGCCCTAACTATCCTATCCTTTGTGGATATTGCAAAACTCCTTTTGAATCAGGAATCGTTTTGAATCGAGAATTGACTCTGAATCAAATCGTTACCCCCAAGAAACCAATTGAATTGTGTGGTGCCCAATTATTCACAGCCCTATCGATTCAATTTCGATTAATCGTGTAGCCTTACCTATCTTATCATATCCTTTGTGGGTATTGCAAAACTTATTTTGAATCAGGAATCGTTTTGAATCGAGAATCGACTCTGAATCTAATCGTTGCCCCCAAGGATCGAATTGAATCGTGTGGTGCCCAAGGATTCACAGCCCTATCGATTCAATTTCGATTAATCGTGTAGCCCTAACTATCCTATCCTTTGTGGATATTGCAAAACTTTTTTTGTATCGAGAATCGTTTTGAATCGTGAATCGACTCTGAATCAAATCGTTACCCCCAAGAAACCAATTGAATTGTGTGGTGCCCAATTATTCACAGCCAAATCGATTCAAATTCGATTAATCGTGTAGCCCTACCTATCTTATCCTATCCTTTGTGGATATTGCAAAACTCCTTTTGTATCGAGAATCGTTTTGAATCGAGAATCGACTCTGAATCAAATCGTTACCCCCAAGAAACCAATTGAATTGTGTGGTGCCCAATTATTCACAGCCATATCGATTCAAATTCGATTAATCGTGTAGCCCTACCTATCCTATCCTTTGTGGATATCGCAAAACTTATTTTGAACCGGGAATCGTTTTGAATCGAGAATAGACTCTGAATCTAATCGTTGCCCCCAAGGATCGAACTGAATCGTGTGGTGCCCAAGGATTCACAGCCCTATCGATTCAATTTCGATTAATCGTGTAGCCCTAACTATCCTATCCTTTGTGGATATTGCAAAACTCCTTTTGAATCAGGAATCGTTTTGAATCGTGAATCGACTCTGAATCGAATCGTTACCCCGAAGAATCCAATTGAATCGTGTGGTCCCCAAAGATTCACAGCCCTACGGACAACACACAATATTCGTTTACACACACTTTTGTCTCTTCCGTCGACAAAAGCGGTTGAGCGTGTTTGTCAACGTCGACCGGGACATGACGAGTCAGCACGAATAAGGGTGTTGTCGACATAAGCGGCTACCTGCTGCCCACACACAGGAACTTGGGACAGGGACCTGCTGCTGCTGAGTGATTGGGAACAGCAGTGGCTTGCCAACAACACAATCTCGCCGTCAATGACGATCCCGCGGACGGCTTGTTGTTGCCGCCGCCGCCGCCGAGGAGGGAGAGGACTTGAAGAGGCAGACGAGCGCTGTCTCAAACGGGCGCCGTCTGTCACATCCTGCAGCTCTTCCAGCTCCCAATAAGCCCGGGTGGCGTTTCAAAGACAATGTTTTGTACGGTAGCCAGGCGGTGTTTTCACCGGTGCTGCTGAATTATGCATGCGGAGGTGTGAAACTCCGCCCCTCTCACAAAAAATATATTCATGGAAGGCGCGTTTCGGCTGTGGGTGTCTGGGCTAATTGTTGACTTTTACATAGAACTAGCCAAACAATTAAAGGCCTACTGAAATGATTTTTTTGTATTTAAACGGGAATAACAGATCCATTCTATGTGTCATACTTGATCATTTCGCGATATTGGCATATTTTTGCTGAAAGGATTTAGTAGAGAAAATCGACGATAAAGTTCGCAACTTTTGCTCGCTGATAAAAAAGCCTTGCCTGTACCGGAAGTAGCGTGACGTCACAGGAGTTAATATTCCTCACAATTTTCCTTTGTTTACAATGGAGCGAGAGAGATTCGGAGCGACAAAGCGACGATTACCCCATTAATTTGAGCGAGGATGAAAGATTTGTGGATGAGGAACGTTAGAGTGAAGAACTAGAGGCAGTGCAGGACGTATCTTTTTTCGCTCTGACCGTAACTTAGGTACGAGCTGGCTCATTGGATTCCACACTCTCTCCTTTTTCTATTGTGGATCACGGATTTGTATTTTAAACCACCTCGGATACTATATCCTCTTGAAAATGAGTCGAGCACGCGAAATGGACATTCACAGTGACTTTTATCTCCACGACAATACATCGGTGACACACTTAGCTACTGAGCTAACGTGATAGCATCGTTCTCAAATGCAGATAGAAACAAAATACATAAATCCCTGACTGGAAGGATAGACAGAAGATCAACAATACTATTAAACCATGGACATGTAACTACACGGTTAATAATTCTCAGCCTGGTAAAGCTTAAAGGCCTACTAAAATGATTTTTTTTTATTTAAACGGGAATAGCAGATCCATTCTATGTGTCATACTTGATCATTTCGCGATATTGCCATATTTTTGCTGAAAGGACTTAGTAGAGAAAATCGACGATAAAGTTTGCAACTTTTGCTCGCTGATAAAAAAAGCCTTGCCTGTACCGGAAGTAGCGTGACGTCACAGGAGGTAATATTCCTCACAATTTTCCTTTGTTTACAATGGAGCGAGAGAGATTCGGAGCGACAAAGCGACGATTACCCCATTAATTTGAGCGAGGATGAAAGATTTGTGGATGAGGAATGTTAGAGTGAAGAACTAGAGGCAGTGCAGGACGTATCTTTTTTCGCTCTGACCGTAACTTAGGTACAAGCTGGCTCATTGGATTCCACACTCTCTCCTTTTTCTATTGTGGATCACGGATTTGTATTTTAAACCACCTCGGATACTATATCCTCTTGAAAATGAGTCGAGCACGCGAAATGGACATTCACAGTGACTTTTATCTCCACGACAATACATCGGTGACACACTTAGCTGTTGAGCTAACGTGATAGCATCGTTCTCAAATGCAGATAGAAACAAAATACATAAATCCCTGACTGGAAGGATAGACAGAAGATCAACAATACTATTAAACCATGGACATGTAACTACACGGTTAATAATTCTCAGCCTGGTAAAGCTTAAAGGCCTACTAAAATGATTTTTTTTTATTTAAACGGGAATAGCAGATCCATTCTATGTGTCATACTTGATCATTTCGCGATATTGCCATATTTTTGCTGAAAGGATTTAGTAGAGAAAATCGACGATAAAGTTCGCAACTTTTGCTCGCTGATAAAAAAAAGCCTTGCCTGTACTGGAAGTAGCGTGACGTCACAGGAGCTAGTATTCCTCACAATTCCCCATTGTTTACAATGGAGCGAAAGAGATTCGGACCGAGAAAGTGATGATTACCCCATTAATTTGAGCGAGGATGAAAGATTCGTAGATGAGGAACGTTACAGTGAAGGACTTGAGAGGCAGTGATGGACGTATCTTTTTTCGCTCTGACCGTAACTTAGGTACAAGCTGGCTCATTGGATATCAGACTCTCCTTTTTTTATTGTGGATCACGGATTTGTATGTTAAACCACCTCGGATACTATATCCTCTTGAAAATGAGAGTCGAGAACGCAAAATGGACATTCAGTGCCTTTTATCTCCACGACAATACATCGGCGAAATGCTTTAGCTACGAGCTAACGTGATAGCATCGTGCTTTAACTGCATATAGAAACAAAAAAATAAACCTCTGACTGGAAGGATAGATAGAAAATCAACAATACTATTAAACCGTGGACATGTAAATACACGGTTAATGCTTTCCAGGCTGGCGAAGGTTAACAATGCTGTGCTAACAACGCCATTGAAGCTAACTTAGCAACTTAGCAACGGGACCTCACAGAGCTATGCTAAAAACATTAATAATAATAATAATAATACCTGGGATTTATATAGCGCTTTTCTAAGTACCCAAAGTCGCTTTACACGTTAAAAACCCATCATTCATACACACCTGGTGGTGGTAAGCTACTTTCGTAGCCACAACTGCCCTGGGGTAGACTGACGGAAGCGTGGCTGCCAATTTGCGCCTACGGCCCCTCCGACCACCACCTATCATTCATTCAACATTCATTCACCGGCGTGAGCGGCACCGGGGGCAAGGGTGAAGTGTCCTGCCCAAGGACACAACGGCATGGTAAGAGATTACCATGCCGACATTAGCTCTCCACCTACGCCAGCCAGCCCTCATCTACTCATCAACACCCGTGCTCACCTGCGTTCCAGCGATCGGCAGAAGGACGAAGGACTTCACCCGATGCGTTTGGCGGCCCGGAGACGTAGGAAGTCAAGGTGAGGTCGGCGGCTAGCGCGGCTAGCGCTCCAACAAAGTCCTCCTGGTTGTGTTGCTGTAGTCCGCTGCTAATACACTGATCCCACCTACAACTGTCTTCTTTGCAGCCTTCATTGTTCATTAAACAAATTGCAAAAGATGTCCAGAATACTGTGGAATTATGAAATGAAAACAGAGCTTTTTGTACAGGATTCTACGGGTACCATAACTTCCGTTACTCTGACTTCGTCACGCGCATACGTCATCATACCGCGACGTTTCAGCCGGATATTTCCCGGGAAGTTTTAAAAGTCACTTTATAAGTTAACCCGGCCGTATTGGCATGTGTTGCAATGTTAAGATTTCATCATTGATATATAAACTATCAGACTGCGTGGTCGGTAGTAGTAGGTTTCAGTAGGCCTTTAACAATGCTGTTGCTAACGACGCTAAGGCTAACTTAGCAACTTAGCAACCGGACCTCACAGAGCTATGATAAAAACATTAGCGCTCCACCTACGCCAGCCAGCCCTCATCTGCTCATCAACACCCGTGCTCACCTGCGTTCCAGCGATCGACGGCGCGACGAAGGACTTCATCCGTGGGTTTGGCAACTGCTATCCAAGTAAGTAGTCCTTGTTGTGTTGCTACAGCCAGCCGCTAATACACCGATCCCACCTACAACGTTCTTCTTTGCAGCCTCCATTGTTCATCAAACAAATTGCAAAAGATTCACCAACACAGATGTCCAGAATACTGTGGAATTATGAAATGAAAACAGAGCTTTTTCTACGGGCTCCGAATACTTCCCTTGCCCTTGTGACGTCACACGCATACGTCAGCATAATACAACGTTTTTAACCAGAAGTGTGGCGGGAAATTTAAAATCGGTCGTATTGGCATGTGTTGCAATGTTAAGATTTCATCATTGATATATAAACTATCAGACTGCGTGGTCGGTAGTAGTGGCTTTCAGTAGGCCTTTAAGCCAGGTAAAAGAAATGATTGATCAATCCATTTCCACTGGCCGAGGGGGCAGTTGTGACTGAGCCCTATGAACTCTGCCTAGCAACAAGCACAAGTAGTAAAAAGTATCTGATGTTGTTCTACTATGTAATGAAATCTCTGTTTTAGTCACCCAGGTCTTGTAAAATGTAGTGCCTTCAAAAGATTAAAAAGTTTAATCAGATTAATCACAGGGTTTAGGATTTGATTGATTGAGACTTTTATTAGTAGATTGCACAGTACAGTACATATTCCGTACAATTGACCACTAAATGGTAACACCCCAATAACTTTTTCAACTTGTTTAAGTCAGGGTCCACGTTAATCAATTCATAGTACAGGATAGGGCGATTATTTTACTAATCAGGTCATTTATCGATTAGTTTGTTCGATTAATCTAGTAATAAATAAATGATAAATGGGTTATACTTTTCTACCTTCAAGGTACTCAAAGCGCTTTGACAGTATTTCCACATTCACCCATTCACACACACATTCACACACTGATGGCGGGAGCTGCCATGCAAGGCGCTAACCAGCAGCCATCAGGAGCAAGGGTGAAGTGTCTTGCCCAAGGACACAACGGACGTGACTAGGCTGGTAGAAGGTGGGGATTGAACCCCAGTAACCAGCAACCCTCCGATTGCTGGCACGGCCACTCTACCAACTTCGCCACGCCGTCCCACATAGTCATTGGATAAAACACGCTTTATCGCCTCAGTGCGTATTCTATAGAAAATAATTGAAATAAACAAATATTGCACTTGCCAAACCTTTATTACATTCTACTTATCTTACTTTACCAATTTGTTACCTTCTATCGCGTTTTAGCTTCTATTTGCCTTCTATTTCTGTATAATGCATATGTTCCTTGACTGCACTTAAATTTAGAGTATATGTAGAATATATTTATGTTATTTATATATTATATATATATATTATATATTATATTATTTATTTATTTATATCTATTATTGTCTATTGTGAGTGAACTGTGGTGCTGAATTCCCCCCAGGGATCAATAAAGTACTTTCTATTCTATTCTATTTATCTCCTTTTGGCATATATGTTGTACCTTTTCACCTTCTTTTACCTTCTATTTAACTATTGTTCATTTTATTTTACCTTTTATTCTCCTTATTTTACCTTCTATTTAACTTTACTTTTTTACCTTTTATTTACCTTCTATTTAACTTGTTTACCTTCTTTTACCTTATATTCAGCTTGACCTGTTTTACCTTTTATTTACTTTCTATTGTCTTTTAGCTTCTATTTGCCCTCTATCTCTTTTTGGCATATATGTAACTTTTCACCTTATTTTACCTTCTATTTACCTTGTTTCACTCTATTTGACCTTTTATTCTCCTTATTTAACCTTCCAATTACCTTATTTTACCATATATGTACAATTTCACCTTATTTTACCTTTCATTCACTTTATTTTATGTCTATGCATGTTTCATTCATCCAGGTCATTCCATCGATCACAACAGGACTGTTTGGCTTGTCTTGGAAGATGTTCACCCTCTCACCCAAGTAGACTTTATCAGTTCGTGCTCATAGACTAAGATTGGTCAGATCTAGTCTAGCGGCTGGTGCCAAAACCCCAAATAGTTATACTCCAAAACCAGGAGCAAGGATGGTTTGGCCCTATCGTAGTGAGAAAAACAACTGTTTTGATTCTATTTGCCTTCTATTTATCTCCTTTTGGAATATATGTACCCTTTCCCCTTCTTTTACCTTGTTTCACTTTATTTTACATTTTATTCTCCTTATTTTACCTTCTATTGAACTTTACCTTTTTTACCTTCTATTTAACTTGACCTGTTTTACTTTTTATTTACCTTCTATCACCTTTTAGCTTCTATTTTCCTTCTAGTTATCTCCTTTTGGCATATAGTACCTTTTACCCTTCTTTTACCTTGTTTCACTTTATTTTACATTTTATTCTCTTTATTTTACCTTCTATTGAACTTGACCTTTTTTACCTTCTATTTAACTTGACCTGTTTTACTTTTTATTTACCTTCTATCGCCTTTTAGCTTCTATTTTCCTTCTAGTTATCTCCTTTTGGCATATAGTACCTTTTCACCTTCTTTTACCTTGTTTCACTTTATTTTACCTTTTATTCTCTTTTACCTTCACATTTTTTTTAACCTTTTATTAGCCTTTTATTGAACTTGTTTACCTTCGTTTACCTTATATTAACCTACTATTTAACTAGACCTGTTTTACCTTGTATTTACTTTCTCTCGTCTTTTAGCTTCTATTTGCCTTCTATTTATCTCCTTTTGGCATAAGTGTGCCTTTTTCACCTTTGCTTACTTTCTTTTTTTAAACTTTTATTCATTTTATTTGACTTTTTATTCAACTTATTCTACCTTTTTTTTTTTTTACCTTATCTACCTTTTAGTTATCTTCTGCTTAACTTGACCTTTTCTACCTTTGACTTACCTTCTATTTAACTTGTTTACCTTATTTTACAGTTTACCTTTTATTTACCCTATTTTATATTGTATTTATCTCTTACCTTCTTTAACAATCTATTTTATTTACCCTATTTTATATTGTATTTATCTTTTACCTTCGTTTACAATCTATTTAACTTGTTTTATCTTTGTTTACCTTCTATTTAACCTTTTTACTTCTATCGAAGCTCTTGGAACCATTTACCATTACCTTATTTTTTTACCTTCTATTTACCCTTTACCTACTTTTACTATATTTTATTTTTTATTTAACTTGCCTTAATTTTATGGGGTCAGGATTGAATAAATAATATAAATCAGAGATTTTTCTAATCAAATAATCGATTTAATCAATTACTCGTTGCAGCCCCAGATTATGTGGATTCATTTTGATTAATCACAACAATATATGTTAATTAGGTGTGGGGGTGTCAGGGTAAACAACATGGCGGCTAGTATTGACGCTGTCATCGCTGCATCAATTAAGTTGACCAACTTTTGGCAGAAATACTTTTTGATGGCCTTTTTCAACGCCTGCCTCATCAATAGCACATCTCCACATTGGTGAGCCTTTGACGTGAGTAATATCAAAAGGCAGCTGCAGTACAGGCGCGCCACTCAATGCTAACAACACGTGTGATGAAGTATTTCCACATGGTGGCTGAGTTGTAAAGGTGACTACATGGGCGTTACAGAGGGCTCTGATGATGTTCCATAACAAAGACGGAGAAGAGGAACACGCACAATCCTTCAGCGACACCACGTGACATCATTTTGGGTTATTGTCAGCACACATAGTGGCGATGATACGCATTACCCACACACGCTAGCACCGCGGTCCCTGACTGCAGCCGGCGTACGTGCGCGGAATCTGCGAAACGACTCGATAAATTATTCAGGTGGGGTAAAATTTCCTCCATAAATTCCCCACTGAGTGAGATAAAGGGAACAGGCAGGAGAGAGAGAGAATAAAAACTGTCGCCATGAGTGCAAATACATCTTTTCTACTTGGACGCCGCACACGCTTACTGGCGCCGCGTTTAAGGACATCGTACACGAACATTTACTGTGGCGGAATCGATGACGGCAACAGTCTGACCTTTGACTCTTCTCTGTGCAACTGCAGGTGCAGATTTTGTTTGTTTATAAGTCACAGTGATCGCTATGATGGCTACACCAAAACCAAGAAGTATATTTGAATTATGTTAACAAATGAAGGCCAATCAAAGCTTATGTTCAATTAACCGGCCAGACATTCATTAGTTCTAGGCCAGAAAACAATGGCGTCAACAGGTGTGGCTGTAGTCAACCTCCTGATGTAATATTATTTAATCGTATTAACTCCTCACTGTGAAAATCTGATCCCCCATGGGACTTGGGTAAATTCATCAATCTGAACAGCTATTTTATTTGGCACATGGTGTAATGATAAGTGTGACCAGTAGATGGCAGTCACACATAAGAGGTATGTGTGGACTGCAAGATGACGCCAGTAAACAACACCAAAACTTTAAATGTTCCATTGAGAATACAGAACGTTAAACCCGCCGATAAAAAAATATTTCAAAATGTTTTAGTACGACTTTGGTAAGCTATGAAGCCACACCGCTTGATGGATTGTTGGAGCATTACAGCTACCATAGTCAGACGTACTGTGCTTCAACATACGGTATTATGGTGTGTGTATAAAGACTGCAAAATGGCACCTATTAGAAATAGTTGAAGAACTGGAGAAAATTCCTGCTTTAAAGTCAAACCAGCCAAGGAAAGGGTAATTTCACTGATGTTTACAAAATTGTTTAAGTTGACTGAAAGTAAATTTAAAAAGTATCAGTGATGTTTAGGTTTATTTTTATAATTAGGATGGATTGTTTAAATTTCATTCATATTGTTGGAAATGTTTAAATTTATTCTTAAATCTACGCCCTATCAGTGGAAATTAATTTGGTTGGATTGATTTAAAAGAAAAGCAAAGCATGTATTATGTTGTATGTTTATGAAACACTAATGTGTTTTTTTTTTCTGTCTGATTAAGGTTATCAACCTATCCGCTATTTGCCTATCCACTATCTACTATTCCCCTATCTACTATTCAACTATTCATTCTGTTCATCCATTCATTTACATCGATAACCCACTTTATTTTACTGCTTCAAATCAAACATCAATAAATCACAAGGAAAAAAGATCGAGTTGTCCCTTTGAGTCCTTCTTGAGTCCAACTGGCCCTTTCAAGTTTGGGCACAGCTGTGAAAAAACCTGAAGAACTTGACAGTTGATTTTTCATTCTGTTTTGCAATATTATGCAAAACCAACTTTTCTTACCTTCTGGTACCTGCTGATGTGTATTTGGGATCTGCATAAGTCCTGAAAACGTGCACGCATCCGCCATTGTAATCCGTGCAGACGGCGTAGTCGATAAACTCCTTCTTTTTGTCTATCTTCTTGATATGGGACATTCACCCTCCGCTGTTGCCATTTCTTATATAAAGTAGTGTACAGTTCTAATTTATATTTGCCAGTAGGCTCGCTATGGAAGTGTAAAAAACTTTCGATTTAGTGGGTTTACATAATTCACCCGAGGAACTTTAGTTATTTGAGAGTTCCGGTCGGACAGTTTTTCACGGGACATTTCCGGCGTTGTTATTGCTCTAGTGAGCCACGGATGAGGAGATGCTGCTCCGTTATTGACTGAAGTAAAGTCTGAATGTCATTAAAACAGTTAGCTCCATCTTTTGACACTTCTTCCACCCCCGTCCTTGCACGCTGCACAGCTACAACAAAGATGACGGGGAGAAGACGCTGTCGAAGTTGAGCCACGTAAATAAAACTGTCAGAAAGCGGCTTGAAGATGATGTGTAAAACATCATCTATGCAGCATTTTGACCAAAGAACCACCATTACATGTTATGTAGACCACAAGGATGTCTTTTACATTTAGAAAACAAGAAAAATAATGTGACCCCTTTAATGCGTCTTTTGTATGAACATAGACCTGACTAGACCAGCTCATCGGCAGTGCGCCTCATAATGCGGTGCGCCCTTGGGTCCGAAAAATACGGTATTCTTTTAGGTTAAGCAGAAGAAAAAAAACAATTTGAGAGGAAACATATCTATTTTACTTTAGCAATTAGGTGGCGACTTGTCCAGGGTGTACCCCGCCTTCCGCTCATGTGCAGCTGAGATAGGCTCCAGCGACCCCCCGCGACCCCAAAAGGGACAAGCGGTAGAAAATGGATGGATGGGCAATTGAGTTCGTTTGCCCAAATAATTCATTATTGAGCTATTTGTGCCGGGGTAAAAAAACAAAAAACAACAGTCTCTTGTGCACCGATTAAAACATCAATGTCGATTCGGAGGGGTGTTAAAAAAATTGATTTTCAAATGGATCGCGATTCTTACTAGTAACAAGTCTTAAGCCGTTAAAAAAAATATCAAAATTTTTATTTTTTAATTCCGTCCTGTTCAGCCACTCAGGCAAATCATATTGTTGACGTAGATCATATATATATATATATATATATATATATATATATATATATATATATATATATATATATATATATATATATATATATATATATATATATATATATATATATATATATATATATATATATATATTAGGGCTGCAACCAACGATTAATTTGATAATCGATTAATCTGTCGATTATTACTTCGATTAATAATCGGATAAAAGAGACAAACTACATTTCTATCCTTTCCAGTATTTTATTGAAAAAAAACAGCATACTGGCACCATACTTATTTTGATTATTATTTCTCAGCTGTTTGTAAATGTTGCAGTTTATAAATAAAGATTTATTTAAAAAAAATTAAAAAAAATAAAAATTTAAAAGCCTCTGCGCATGCGCATAACATGAAGTGAAGTGAATTATATTTATATAGCGCTTTTCTCTAGTGACTCAAAGCGCTTTACATAGTGAAACCCAATATCTAAGTTACATTTAAAGCAGTGTGGGTGGCACTGGGAGCAGGTGGGTAAAGTGTCTTGCCCAAGGACACAACGGTAGTAACTAGGGTGGCGGATGTGGGGATCGAACCTGCAACCCTTAAGTTGCTGGCACGGCCGCTCTACCAACCGAGCTATACCGCCCCAAGATCCATAGATCTTGGGGCGGTATAACATAGATCCAACGAATCGATGGCCCGCCACACATTCTGGAAATGCCATTGCAAAAATCAAAAAAACATTAAAAAAGTGGAATGAGGTAAAATCTAACTAGAAAATGTTGCAATGTTGACACAAAGCTGCCATGCAGGCAGTTTTTTTTCTTTTGTCCATCTTTATTTTCCTTTTTTTGCCATTGCTCAAAAATAACACAAAAAAATGAATAATAATGAATTATTGACATCTTCAAGGCTCCAATTACTTCAAATATTTCACATTAAAATGTTTTATGTGAAAAAATATTGCATATATTGTGTGGTTGCCATATAAAAACATCCAAGTTTTCTTTGACAAAAGAGCATAAAACAAACAAAATAATAGTTCAAACGTAAAATCGACAGATATATCTGAAGTTGATCTCGTAACTTAAGTGTTGAAAGTAAAACAAATAATAATACAAAATTATCACTTTATGAGTGGGGTACCTTTTGGATCCCAAAGATATTTATTTATCTTTGGGGCAGTATAGCTTGGTTGGTAGAGTGGCCGTGCCAGCAACTTGAGGGTTGCAGGTTCGATCCCCGCTTCCGCCATCCTAGTCACTGCTGTTGTGTCCTTGGGCAAGACACTTTACCCACCTGCTCCCAGAGCCACCCACTCTGGTTTAAATGTAACTTAGATATTGGGTTTCACTATGTAAAGCGCTTTGAGTCACTAGAGAAAAGCGCTATATAAATATAATTCACTTCACTTCATCTTTTCACTGTGATTAATCAAAAATAATAATGAAAATAAAATCAATGGTGTCCTGCATTATTGATCTTTTCAGGGCTCCAATTACTTCACAACAAACATTGCTTTCTGAATGTTTTGGGCGGTGGGGAAATACTGCATATTTCAGTTTTACTATAAAAAACATATAAATATATATTATTGCCTATTATATATAATAATAGGCAATAATATTTTGACTTGTTTTTAAAATTTTAATGACTGAGACCCTTTACGGACCCCAGGAGCCCTAAATGTTAAAAAAAAAAATCTATATATTTCGTTATGGTTTGAAAATGAAAAATATCAAAATGGCCCCCGCATGCTTTAATTTTTCCGTGTGCGGCCCTCAGTGGAAAAAGTTTGGACACCCCTGATATATATATACACACACTACCGTTCAAAAGTTTGGGGTCACATTGAAATGTCCTTATTTTTGAAGGAAAAGCACTGTACTTTTCAATGAAGATAACTTTAAACTAGTCTTAACTTTAAAGAAATACACTCTATACATTGCTAATGTGGTAAATGACTATTCTAGCTGCAAATGTCTGGTTTTTGGTGCAATATCTACATAGGTGTATAGAGGCCCATTTCCAGCAACTATCACTCCAGTGTTCTAATGGTACAATGTGTTTGCTCATTGGCTCAGAAGGCTAATTGATGATTAGAAAACCCTTGTGCAATCATGTTCACACATCTGAAAACAGTTTAGCTCGTTACAGAAGCTACAAAACTGACCTTCCTTTGAGCAGATTGAGTTTCTGGAGCATCACATTTGTGGGGTCAATTAAACGCTCTAAATGCCAGAAAAAGAGAACTTTCATCTGAAACTCGACAGTCTATTCTTGTTCTTAGAAATGAAGGCTATTCCACAAAATTGTTTGGGTGACCCCAAACTTTTGAACGGTAGTGTATATATATATATATATATATATATATATATATATATATATATATATATATATATATATATATATATATATATATATATATATATATATATATATATATATATATACATTATCGATGGGAAAATGCATTTTTAGACAATATATTGCCTGAGCGACGAGGAGACACCGAGAGTAACAAGCGGTAGAAAATGGACTAGAAAGGATAGATTTTTAAAAATAATAATCAAAAATATATATATTGAGGTAGGGTCCAGCACCCCCGCGACCCCGTAAGGCAGTGGTCCCCAACCTTTTTGTACTTGCGGACCGGTCAATGCTTGAAAATTTGTCCCACGGACAATATCAAACTGTTAGGGGGTGGGGGGTAGCAAAAAATATATATATATATATTTTTTTGTCATAAAGAAATACAATCATGTGTGCTTACGGACTGTATCCCTGCAGGCTGTATTGATTTATATTGATATATAATGTATATATTGTGTTGATTTAATAAAAAAAATAAAATAAAATACAATTAAAAAAATATTTTTTTTTACTTCTTGTGCGGCCGCGGCCCGGTACCAATCGGTCCACGGACCGGTACCGGTGGTTGGGGACCACTGCCGTAAGGGACAATCAGTAAAAAATGGATGGATGGATATATACCGTAATTTCCGGACTATAAGCCGCACCTGACTATAAGCCGCACCAGCTAAATTTAGGGGAAAATACAGATTGCTCCATATATAAGCCGCACCCGACTATAAGCCGCAGGGTATTAATGTGTAATTACCGTAGTATATAGGGGTTCCTGCTACCACGGAGGGGATTGTCGGGACAGAGATGACTGCTTGGGAACGCAAAGCGTCCCATTTATTAACAATAAATCTTTCAATCATTCAATCAAACTTTCACATCTTTGACATGGCGAACAGCATTCGTGCAGAGTACAAATAATACAACGGTGCAAAGTAATACAAAGTGCTCGCCTGTACGTTATCAAAATAACCAGCCTACCGGTATATGAAAAGTCAGTCTTTAATCATTGTGTCATCGTCTTCCTCCTGCGTACTAAAACCACCGAAATCCTCTTCGTCGGTGTCGGAGAAGAACAGGCCGCAAATAAGCCGCACCGTTGTATAAGCCGCAGGGACCAGAACGAGGGGGAAAAGTAGCGGCTTATAGTCCGGAAATTACGGTATATATATATATTTTTCTTTTAACTTGGGACTTACCGCGGGCCGGATTATGGACACTGGAGTAGTTTTGGGACCCCTGATGTAGATGATCATCTCTGCTATACTTTAGAAAAGAGAAGTGTGGATACTTCTCCTGTTGCCTTGTTTGTATTTAACTTTATTAAATGTTTGGGTAGAATTATATGAAACAAAACCAGTTTTCTTTTAAGTAATAGAGACATTGATCAGAGCTGTTTATCTATTTTATGGAGAAATGTAGTTAATCATAGGACTGGCACCCAATGTTAATAAAAAAGTATTGATTTTACATTGAGAATCGATTCTGAATCGAACTGTTACCCCCAGGGATTTGTATTATCCGTGCAGCACTATCCTATCCTTTGTGGATATTGTAAAACTCATTTCCCGCGAATAAAAACAGTCACCATAAATTAGGTCAACCAGCCCTGCAAGGTGCTGCTTATTTGTTTTCAGGGAGTTAGCAACCCTAGTCTCATAACATACCTCATGTTTAATTTCTAATCCTCTCTTAAGTGCATTTTCAGTGTTTAGTGCAGCCTATCAAACTGTTAGCATTATCCAGAGTGCTAACAGCCGGTTCACCACTGAGGAAATGCTAAAGAACAATCCGCCGGTTGATTAGGATTCAATTAAGGCAGCCCCCAAAAAATGGAAACTGGGTCAAAATGAGAACTAAAGTGCCTCCCGGCTGCTGTAATGAGCACAAACACGGCCAGAGGCTACGGAGGAATGCAAACGGGGGGTTCAACGACATGCTGGGAATGTGAAATGACACAAACGTTCCCGTGCACGCCGTCCCTTGCCGACGGGGGGAAACTCGGAGCGGGAATATTTTGTGTGCAGGCCGAGAATTCCACATGAGCTCCGTTTGGACACACGATAAAAAGTTGTGTGTTGCCACATTTTCAGTGGGTAGTAAATCCCCCACTGCTGTACACTGCTTAGGTGTGCCCCACATGACTTTTATATACAGTCGTGGTCAAAAGTTTACGTACACTTGTAAATGACATAATGTCATGGCTGTCGTGAGTTTCCAATCATTTCTACAACTCTTGTTTGTGATTGGAGCACATACTTTTTTGTCACAAAAAACATTCATGAATTTGGTTCTTTTATGAATTTATTATGGGTCTGCTGAAAATGTGACCAAATCTGCTGGGTCAAAAGTATACATACAGCAATTAGGGCTGGGCGATATATCGATATACTCGATATATCGCGGGTTTGTGCGATATAGAAAATGACTATATCGTGATTTACGAGTACCGTACAGTGTTTCCCATAAACTGCCAAGATACCTGTGGCGGTGGGGGCATGGCTATGGGCGTGGTCACCATGACATCACCGAGTAATTTGCATAATTTACTACAATGATTTGATTTTCTCTAAAAAGGCTCAAAAAATGTATACTTACTAATTAATAATAACAGTTTTGTTTTAAACGTCCATCCATCCATTTTACAATATAATTACAACACTTTATGTACATATTTATATACAGATTTGAACAATGAGTTATTCACTGAAATATATTTATTATTTGTGGTTCTTGCAAAAAATATATTTTATAAAATATAAAAGCTAAAATGTCTCAAAGCTCTGCCCTTTTAATTAGTGCATACTAAATAATTTAACTTTAGCCTACTACTACAACCATATTATTTACCAGCAACATAAAGTGAAACAGAGGCAGAGGTGTCCTGCCACAGTCAGTAACAAATAAACAGAAAACAGTAGTGGTGGTAGATAGACACAGAGCTTCATCAAACATCTGATCCACTGAACAAAGAGCTCCAAAAATCTTGAACTTTAGACTGCCATCATTTTTACTCCCTACACTTAACCATGTGTTTCCTACTGCCTGCAGACTTTGCACCCCCCCCCCCCCCCCCTCCACACCCCTGATTGTAAATAATGTAAATAATTCAATGTGATTATCTTGTGTGATGACTGTATTATGATGATAGTATATATGATAGTATATATCTGTATCATGAATCAATTTAAGTGGACTTAAACAAGTTGAAAAACTTATTCGGGTGTTACCATTTAGTGGTCAATTGTACAGAATATGTACTTCACTGTGCAACCTACTAATAAAAGTCTCAATCAATCAATCAATCAAAAACCCTTTGTTATATACACATGTTGAGTTTCTAATATAAATACATTTAATAAAGTCAAGTACAAATACAGCAACAAGAGAAGTATCCTACACTTCTCTTTTGTTAAGTAAATCTGAACAGCCTATATGGGCATCTACATCAACTATATGATTTGCCTGAGATACTGGAGAGGACAAAAATAAAAAAATAATAAAAAAAGTATTTTTTTTTTTATTTTTTATTTTTTTTAAATTTGTGACGGACGTAATTCTTTCGTGGCGGGCCGCCACAAATAAATGAATGTGTGGGAAACCCTGCCGTATTTTTCGGACTATAAGTCGCAGTTTTTTTCATAGTTTGGCCGTGGGTGCGACGTATACTCCGGAGCGACTTATGTGTGAAATTATTAACACATTACCATAAAATATCAAATAATATTATTTATCTCATTCGCGTGAGCGACGAAGCAAATGGCAGCCATCGTCACACACACGGCAACAATCGTCACTCACACGCCAACCAATAAGAATTCGGCGGGGGGCGGGTCATGGCAGAAGTGCATTGTGGGTTTTGGAATGCTAACTGCTATATTGCTATACGCTACTGCCGGAGCTATTAAAATCATACTTGCCAACCTTGAGAGCTCCAATATCGGGAGGTGGAGGTGGGGGGGGTGTTTGGGGCGGGGGCGGGGGCGTGGTTGGGGCGTGGCTAAGGGCGTGGTTAAGAGGAGAGTATATTTACAGCTAGAATTCACCAAATCAAGTATTTCATATATATATAATATATATATATAATATATATATATATATAATATATATATATAATATATATATATATATATATATATATATATATATATATATATATATATATATATATATATATATATATATATATATTATATATATATATATATATATATATATGTATGAAAAACTTGACTTTCAGTGAATTCTAGCTATATATATATTTTTATTTTTTTATTTTATTATACATATAAATAAAAGACATACTTGAATTTCAGTGTTCTGCAGGCTATCCAGTAGGTGGCAGTATTGTCCTGTTTAAGAGTGTCACAACATTGCTGTTTACGGCAGACGAACTGCTTTACGGTAGACTAAACGTGACTGCTGTTGTTGTGTGTTGTTACCGCGCTGGGAGGACGTTAATGAAACTGCCTACCAATAAACCCACATAAGAAACCAAAAACTCTCTCTCCTTGTTGTGCACTCTACTCTCTAAAAGCCGTAGATGTTATGACGTCATTGGGCAGGCAAGCTGCTGGGAAAGCGGACGTGAGAACGGCTGTCCCCACTCAGGTCCGCATTGAGCTGGAGGGGGCGTGGCCTCCAGCTCCGGCTGAATACCGGGAGTTTGTCGGGAGAACATCTCTGCCGGGAGGTTGTCGGGAGAGGCGCTGAATACCGGGATTCTCCCGCTAAAAACGGGAGGGTTGGCAAGTATGTATTAAAATGGATCACATCAACGTTGGCGGTAACTTATAAAAACTGAAAAGGACTGAACTAAAATGGCGCCGAAAAGGGAATCATATACTGCAGATTACAAGCTGGACGTAGTGAAATATGCAGCAGAAAACGGCGATCGAGTGGCAGAAAGAATGGACGCTAGCGCCGCATACCAGGAGCGACACCGAGGAGGAAGATTTCATGTTATTTAGCGATTAGGAGTGACAGATTGTTTGGTAAACTTATAGCATGTTCTATATGTTATAGTTATTTGAATGACTCTTACCATAATATGTTACGTTAACATACCAGACACGTTCTCAGTTGGGTATTTATGCCTCATATAACGTACACTTATTCAGCCTGTTGTTCACTATTCTTTATTTATTTTAAATTGCCTTTCAAATGTCTATTCTTGGTGTTGGATTTTATCAAATAAATTTCCCCCAAAAATGCGACTTATACTCCAGTGCAACGTATATATGTTTTTTTTCTTCTTTATTGTGCATTTTCGGCCGGTGCGACTTATACTCCGAAAAATACGGTATATGTTCTCACACAGTTGCTTTTAGCTGCGGGCATTACACTACGTGCGTTTCCCACTCTTTCTTGTCTCTCCTTCTCACAGAAACATAAACAAGCGCACCTTCTTCCATACGAGTGGCAATACGAGAGAGAGAAAGTGCGAATCTGGTAACAAATGGAGGAAGAATTCATTCCCAAGAAAAATGCACGGGGTCCATCGTCTGGCGGTGGTTTGGCTTCAAGCGGGAATACGTTGAACAATTATGCGGCAAAAGCGTTGCTACAAAAAGTAGCGCCACTGCTAATGTAGCATCATTTTAAAAGTCACAAGCTAGCGAATGAAGAGCGCTTGAAACTACATGTCAACATCTCCGTTCGGTGCCACACCCACAAAATGCTGAATCAACCATTTCCACATCAACACCGTATGAAAAAAAAGTCAACAACAGAAGGAGATAACGTCCGCAGGAACCTACCACATAGTGAAGGACATACACTATTTGATTTCTTATTATGCAGCTCATTTTTATTTGACTTATTGAAATATCTTGTGTGACATCATGCACAAAAGTGCACTTTATTTGTTTTTAACTATTGTAGTGGCGTTCCGTACAAAAAGTGCACTTTAATTTAGTGTTGTTTTGATATGTCATCTTAGTGACATCATGCACAAAAGTGCACTCATAGCTTGTTTTAAATTGTCTCTGATAATCTTGCACTTTCTGTTTTGGAAATGACATGAATGTTTGTGCCACTGCTTAATAACTGGTTAATAAATACACTTTAGGTAAATTGACTTAGTTGGGATTTCCCTCTCTGCGTGAAAGTTTAAAATGAGCATATATTAATGTTTTCATGTAGACACAGAATCATCATACTGCTGTGATTATATGCATCAAGTGTTCATTCAAGGCTAAGGCAAAATATCCAGATATAAATATTGTATCGTGACATGGCCCAAAAATATTGAGATATTAATAAAAGGCCATATCGCCCAGCCCTAACAGCAATGTTACTATTTGCTTACATGTCCCTTGGCAAGTTTCACTGCAATAAGGTGCTTTTGGTAGCCATCCACAAGCTTCTGCTTGAATTTTTGACCACTCCTCTTGACAAAATTGGTGCAGTTCAGCTAAATGTGTTGGTTTTCTGACATGGACTTGTTTCTTCAGCATTGTCCACACGGACAGGGCTTTGGGAAGGCCATTCTAAAACCTTAATTCTAGCCTGATTTACTCATTCCTTTACCACTTTTGACGTGTGTTTGGGGTCATTGTCCTGTTGGAACACCCAACTGCGCCCAAGACCCAACCTCCGGGCTGACGATTTTAGGTCGTCCTGAAGAATTTGGAGGTAATCCTCCTTTTTCATTGTCCCGTTTACTCTCTGTAAAGCACCAGTTCCATTGGCAGCAATACAGGCCCAGAGCATAATACTACCACCACCATGCTTGACGGTAGGCATGGTGTTCCTGGGATTAAAGGCCTCACCTTTTCTCCTCCAAACATATTGCTGGGTATTGTGGCCAAACAGCTCAATTTTTGTTTCATCTGACATCACATGGACAAAGATAAGACCTTCTGGAGGGAAGTTCTGTGGTCAGATGAAACACAAAGCTTGTGGATGGCTACCAAAAGCGCCTTATTGCAGTAAGACTTGCCAAGGGACAGGTAACCAAATATTAAAGGCCTACTGAAATGAAATGTTTTTATTTAAACGGTGATAGCAGATCCATTCTATGTGTCATACTTGATCATTTCGCGATATTGCCATATTTTTGCTGAAAGGATTTAGTAGAGAACAACGACGATAAAGTTCGCAACTTTTGGTCGCTGATAGAAAAAAAGCCTTGCCCCTACCGGAAGTAGCGTGACGTCACAGGATGGAGGGCTGCTCACATTTCCCTATTGTTTACAATGCAGCGAGAGAGATTCGGACCGAGAAAGCGACGATTACCCCATTAATTTGAGCCAGGATGAAAGATTTGTGGATGAGGAACGTGAGAGTGAAGGACTAGAATGCAGTGCAGGACGTATCTTTTTTCGCTCTGACCGTAACTTAGGTACAAGGGTTCATTGGATTCCACACTTTCTCCTTTTTCTATTGTGGATCACGGATTTGTATTTTAAACCACCTCGGATACTATATCCTCTTGAAAATAAGAGTCAAGAACGCGAAATGGACATTCACAGTGACTTTTATCTCCACGACAATACATCGGTGAAGCTCTTTAGCTACTGAGCTAACGTGATAGCATCGGGCTCAAATGCAGATAGAAACAAAATAAATAAACCACTGACTGGAAGGATAGACAGAAGATCAACAATACTATTAAACCATGGACATGTAAATACACGGTTAATGCTTTCCAGCCTGGCAAAGGTTAACAATGCTGTTGCTAACGACGCCATTGAAGCTAACTTAGCAACGGGACCTCACAGAGCTATGATAAAAACATTAGTGCTCCACCTACGCCAGCCAGCCCTCATCTGCTCATCAACACCCGTGCTCACCTGCGTTCCAGCGATCGACGGAAGGACGAAGGACTTCACCCGATCATCCGTGCGGTCGGCGGCTAGCGGCGGCTAGCGCGTCTGTTATCCAAGTCAAAGTCCCCCTGGTTGTGTTGCTACAGCCAGCCGCTAATACACCGATCCCACCTACAACTTTCTTCTTTGCAGTCTCCATTGTTCATTAAACAAATTGCAAAAGATTCACCAACACAGATGTCCAGAATACTGTGGAATTTTGAGATGAAAACAGAGCTTTTTTGTATTGGATTCAATGGTGTACCAATACTTCCGTTTATTTAGTGACGTCACGCGCATACGTCATCATACATAGACATTTTCAACCGGAAGTTTAGCGGGAAATTTAAAATGGCACTTTATAAGTTAACCCGGCCGTATTGGCATGTGTTGCAATGTTAAGATTTCATCATTGATATATAAACTATCAGACTGCGTGGTCGGTAGTAGTGGCTTTCAGTAGGCCTTTAACATTGCTGTATGTATACTTTTGACCCAGCAGATTTGGTCACTGTGGAGGGAGGTGTGGCCAGCGCTGCTTGCAGGAGCGAAAGTCACCGCCTCTATCCATGGTTTTGAGGACAGAGTGCCATCAGATGGGGGCGTGGCAGTGCTGGCGGCGAGACACAGCTGAACAGGTGATTAGATCTCCCAGGTGGTACGAGTTATCTAATCATCTGTTGTCTTTAACAGTAAGCGGCCGGGAACAGGAGGGGAGAGAGGATACGGAGGTGACTGAAAAGTCACACCCTGCTTGGCTAACAGTGGAACTGCCGGGAAGCAACTTCCACAGTCACATTTTCATTAGACCCATAATAAATTCATAAAAGAACCAAACTTTATGAATATTTTTTGTGACCAACAAGTATGTGCTCCAATCACTCTATTACAAACAAATAAGAGTTGTAGAAATGATTGGAAACTCAAGACAGCCATGACATTATGTTCTTTACAAGTGTATGTAAACTTTTGACCACGACTGTAGATGGTAGAAAAACTTACCCGGGTGTTTAAAATGGAGTCTGAAGGACTCGTTCAGGACGTGAGCAGTTGCCAATTGTGTTAAACGGTGCGATGAAACACTGAATATTCCTACTTTGTGGAGGAAGGAAACAAAAGCACACAAAAAAACCCACAAAAGCGCAGCCTAGAAATATCTTTTCTTGTTAGCAGGCCCTGAGGAGTTCTTTCGAGTTGCTTTGTCAGGTTCGCCCGAGCGAGGAGCTAGTAGTGCGTCAACGGGGGGGGCGGGGTGCGGGGGGTTGGGGGGGGGGGGATTTGCGGTGGGCCGGCCCACTTACCCTGTAGTAGTCGCTGCTGTAGATGTCCCTGGACATGCCGAAGTCTCCGATCTTCACCAGCAGACCGTTGCCCACCAGGCAGTTGCGGGTGGCCAGGTCCCTGTGGACAAAGTGCTGCGAGGCCAGGTAGACCATGCCCGAGGCGATCTGGGAGGCGATGTGCAGCATCTGGGACAGGCCCAGCTCGCCGTTGGACTGCAGGGGCTGGCCGTCCACCAGGATCATGGCGTCTGGACCGTGGGCTCTGCGGCGTAAACATTGACGCAAACAGTTTAGCACCCAAGAAGCTGACTTAGTGATTCTAAATTAGTGATTCTCAAACTGTGGCTCCATCCAGTGCACATGTGTCAAACTCAAGGCCCGGGGGCCAGATCCGGCCCCGACACGTCATTTAATGAGGCCCGCGAAAGCCTTGAAATAATGTGCACAGTGTTTCCCACACGTTCATTTATTTGTGGCGGCCCGCCACGAAAGAATTACGTCCGCCACAAATTAAAATATATATATATATATATATATATATATATATATATTTTTTTTTTTTTGTCCTGTCCAGCTTCTTAGGCAAATCATATAGTTGATGTAGATGCCCATATAGGCTTTTCAGATTTACTTTACAAAAGAGAAGTGTAGGATACTTCTCTTGTTGCCTTATTTGTATTTGACCACTACTGTTTTCTGTTTATTTGTTACTGACTGTGGCAGGACACCTCTGCCTCTGTTTCACTTTATGTTGCTGGTAAATAATATGGTTGTAGTAGTAGGCTAAAGTTAACTTATTTAGTATGCACTAATTAAAGGGGCAGAGCTTTAAGAGACATTTTAGCTTTTATATTTTATAAGATATATTTTTTGTAAGAACCACAATTAATACATATATTTCAGTGAATAACTTATTGTTCAAATCTGTATATAAATATGTACATAAAGTGTTGTAATTATATTGTAAAATGGATGGATGGATGGATGGACGTTTAAAACAAAACTGTTATTATTAATTAGTAAGTATACATTTTTTGAGCCTTTTTAGAGAAAATCATATCATTGTAGTACATTATGCAAATTACTCGATGATGTCATGGTGACCACGCCCATAGCCACGCCCCCACCGCTACAGGTATCTTGGCAGTTTATGGGAAACACTGGTGCATACTTCATCTTTCTTACTAAATGTTGGCGTTAACCCACTTTTTGTGTCTTTTTACTCATTAAAATCAGAAAGGACGCGCATTTTTATTTTTTTTTAAACAACGAGCACTACGATTTAAATTTTGTGTACAAACAACTTTTTTGGAGAGTTTCTAATCCCGTCGTTTACTGTGTGAGGAGTTCTCAAGGAGGCCACCTGGTGTTGATTGGAGGTACTGCCACTCAAGTGCACACAGAGCTTGTTTTGGCGTTTTTTCCACATTTCTGCGTGACAAGGCGCCCTAAACGCCGAGCGTGAAGTTCCCGCTGTTCTCATCACCTTCCTGTCACTGTGATTAGACGACGACGACACACACACACACACACACACACACACACACACACACACACACACACACACACACACACACACACACACACACACACACACACACACACACACACACACACACACACACACACACACATGCTGTCTTTGTGTTTCCATCTGTCACATTCAGGTCAATTAAATGTTTTGTGCTGAAAGAGCGAGTGTAATAATACATTTCTAATGTGAAGAGATGAGCTGCAGTCTCTTGCGTCGCTGTCATGTGACGTGTCACGGATGGGAAGTGATTTTTGTGTCATTAAATAAAATGATTAAAAAAAAAACATTTGTCGACAGTTGCCTTTTTGAACATACACATGAATCGTCAGTAGCAGCGAAAACTTACTTGTAAGTGGAAATTGTTTATAAAACATGAGAGGGATTTTGAACGTTCAGTCAGAAGATACAAAAATCATGCAATAAAATCATACTATAGCATGTCAGTGTTTCCCATAAACTGCCAAGATACCTGTGGTGGTGGGGGCGTGGCTATGGGCGTGGTCACCATGACATAATCGAGTACTTTGCATAATTTACTACAATGATATGATTTTCTCTAAAAAGGCTCAAAAAATGTATACTTACTAATTAATAATAACAGTTTTGTTTTAAACGTCCATCCATCCATCCATTTTACAATATAATTGCAACACTTTATGTACATATTTATATACAGATTTGAACAATAAGTTATTCACTGAAATATATGTATTAATTGTGGTTCTTACAAAAAATATATCTTATAAAATATAAAAGCTAAAATGTCTCAAAGCTCTGCCCTTTTAATTAGTGCATACTAAATAATTTAACTTTAGCCTACTACTACAACCATATTATTTACCAGCAACATAAAGTGAAACAGAGGCAGAGGTGTCCTGCCACAGTCAGTAACAAATAAACAGAAAACAGCAGTGGTGGTAGATAGACACAGAACTTCATCAAACATCTGATCCACTGAACAAAGAGCTCCAAAAATCTTGAACTTTAGACTGCCATCAGTTTTACTCCCTACACTTAACCATGTGTTTCCTACTGCCTGCAGACTTTGCACCCTTTGTTATATACACATGTTGTGTTTCTAATATAAATACATTTAATAAAGTCAAATACAAATAAGGCAACAAGAGAAGTATCCTACACTTCTCTTTTGTAAAGTAAATCTGAACAGGTGATATGGGCATCTAAATCAACTATATGATTTGCCTGAGATGATGGAGAGGACAAAAAAAAAAAAAAACATTTTTTTTTTAAAATTTGTGGCGGACGTAATTATTTCGTGGCGGGCCGCCACAAATAAATGAATGTGTGGGAAACCCTGCATGTAATCAAATTAAGAAAAGTCATAAAATGCCCTTTCATGGACACATACTTAATATACAATACAACCACACCTCATTTACATCATCACACAAAGACAATACATGCTCTTGTTCACATCTGTCATCATTTGTAAAAACAACCATGATTTTAACAGACACACCTCACAATTTACAACAAAAATGCTCTCATGGATAACAATAATACACATTAAGTTGATGTGTCAAACGTAGTGGCCACCTTAGTGACCGTGTGAGCAGCTTTGATTGCTCCAAAGCCACTTTTTAACTTCAATTGTGAATGAAGAGTAATCTGTTAGACTTTCCAAGTTTGTTGTGAGGTCGTCCCACTATATGTGGGAGTGCTTGGACGTTCACACAATAAGTGCACTTCCTCTTTAATAGAATATAATATATCTTTATTGTCATTGTACATTCAGCGTTTCCCATAAACTGCCAAGATACCTGTGGCGGTGGGGGCGTGGCTATGGGCGTGGTCACCATGACATCATCGAGTAATTTGCATAATTTACCACAATGATATGATTTTCTCTAAAAAGGCTCAAAAAATGTATACTTACTAATTAATAATAACAGTTTTGTTTTAAACGTCCATCCATCCATCCATTTTACAATATAATTACAACACTTTATGTACATATTTATATACAGATTTGAACAATAAGTTATTCACTGAAATATATTTATTAATTGTGGTTCTTACAAAAAATATATCTCATAAAATATAAAAGCTAAAATGTCTCTTAAAGCTCTGCCCCTTTAATTAGTGCATACTAAATAATTTAACTTTAGCCTATTACTACAACCATATTATTTACCAGCAACATAAAGTGAAACAAAGGCAGAGGTGTCCTGCCACAGTCAGTAACAAATAAACAGAAAACAGTAGTGGTCAAATACAAATAAGGCAACAAGAGAAGTATCCTACACTTCTCTTTTGTAAAGTAAATCTGAACAGCCTATATGGGCATCTACATCAACTATATGATTTGCCTGAGAAGTAGGCGGGACAAAAAAAAAAAATCTATTTGTGGCGGACGTAATTCTTTCGTGGCGGGCCGCCACAAATAAATGAATGTGTGGGAAACACTGACATTGTACAACAAAATTGTAAGCAAAACTAATTTAGTGCAAATTCATAACATATAAAAACATAACAACATAGATAAAAATACATAAAATACATAAAAATACCAAGCACACAGCTCACATGCACAGTCATTATTGTCGTCTTGTGTTCAGCGACACTATTGCTCTCGGGTAAAAAGTGTTCTTAAGTCTGTTTGTCCGGCATTTTATTGTCCTGTATCTCCTGCCCGAGGGCAGCAGTTCAAAAAGTTGATGTCCAGGGTGAGATGGGTCCCTTATGATGTTTTGGGCCTTTTTGTATACAACCATGGTCATGTGGTCACTTTTTTTGGTGGCTCATGCGCAGTTGAGAAGTAGAACACACGCTCATTATCTTTGTAAGGGAAGAGTTGGTGATTGATATTGACATTGTGCTGTAAATGACAGTAAAGGGAATGAGAAAAAGGGGAAGATTTACTCTTCAAACTAGCTTAAAAAACAAGCGGTCGGTGACTTATCGCCCGCCATCGAGGGATAGAACGATATTAATGATGAACCGCCGTTTTATTACCGTTTCAAATCAAAATGATCGTAAAACCACGGTTGATAACCACAATCACAGACGGGTGATGTATGTGTGCGTGCGTTTGTGTAGTATCCGTGGATGCGTGTATGTCCATAAGTCTGGGACGTTGCTTCGTCCGGTGCCTCATTCCGCAGACTAACACCGCGATGACACAGCTGGTTGACGTCTGTGATCTAGTCTCAACAAAGTCTGCAACAAAGTCACTTGGGGAATTTGCATCAGCAGCCTTGGCAGAGCCCGGCCTGTATATTTTGATGTTTAGTTTAGGGCGAGTAGATGCAGTCCAATGGATTTGTCTACTCTAATTGTCCATTTCTGGTGCTTAAATTGATCATAATCCGCCTTGTAGAGCGGAAAGCTTCTCCGAGATGTTATCCCGTTTACGATTTGGTTCAGAAATCGCCATAGTCTGAGGGCCTACAGCCCTGCCCATCCCATCAAACATGACAGGCAGCTTATCGGTACCTTGAACGGCTGCCATCATCCGAATTTGCCAATACACCAGGAGTGGGAAGTGTAGATTATAATATTTAGGTGTCTTGGGCATGACGTTGAAGTGCATCCGGTAGTGGAGGCTCCTCTATGGGGTCTTGGGACACTAGGAGGTTAACCCCTTTACTACTGTTACCCCAGGTGGCCCTTGGCAAAGGCCTAGTACCTGACTGCCCCCTAGCCAGAGATACGGTGAAGACCTCAACGGCGGAGCAGGCGGAAGACGGTAGATTTAAGAACTACCACAACGGCTGCGATGGCGGCAGAAGGCTGCAGCAGAAAAGGGTCCCCAGTCGTCTTGGACTTCATGCCACTGGACCCCGACCCGATTCTGTCAAGGATCGTGTGGTGACTGTCTGTGCACCAGTCTCCCCACGTTAAACAAAGTCAAGCACAGGCATCCTCCATAAAGGGATACACCCCTACCGGGAGGATCGTCATGCTCGTTCGAGTGACCGCCGATGAGGAGAATGTTTAGGTTAGGGCGAGGAGATGCATTCGAATAGATTCGTCTACTCTAATTGTTTGTTTCTGGCCCTTTATTTATTTATTTACAGACAGACATAATTTTATATTACATTATTGTTTCTTTTGTTAATATCAGAGTCTGTTCTGCAAAAAGGTCATCCCTACAAGCACACATCTTATGGACAGGGACCCACAGTTAAAATATACATCATCATATAATATACAAAATACAGTAGAGTACCATTCCTTTCAAAATCTACCCACCAAATACCCATTTACAATTTCATATCAACCTGCTAACAGGTCGACATTCATAAAAAAGGAATCTTTAAATCCACCAAATCAGTCTCAGTATCCCATTATTCAAATTGGAATAAAGGGTTTAACTGATTATAATTTCGCCTTTCAGAGCGGAAAGCTTCTCCGAGATGCTATCCCGTTTGCGATTTAGTTCAGATCTCGCCACAGTCTGAGTGCCTACAGCCCTGCCCATCTCATCAAACATGACGGGCAGTTTTTGGGCAACTTGAACGACTGCCAACGTCTTCCAAATGTGTCGATACACCAGCGTTGTGAAGTTCTGAATAGATAGATTTCTTCAATGTCCTCAATGGAAATAATCGCCCGGCACACAACAACCCTCCACTTCTCCCCCGTGCCCGTCGTGCACCCGGCAGGAAAGTTCCTTCTCGTTGGGAAGGTCTCTTCAATTGCGTTGAGGGACCAGTTGATCAATTCTGTGTTTAGATTTGGAGAGCAGTGCAAAAAGAGGCTCCAGGAAAGTTGAGACAAGACTAGAGATGCCGATAAATGCTTTAAAATGTAATATCGGAAATTATCGGTCTCGGTTTCAAAAAGTAAAATAAATGACTTTTTAAAACGCCGCTGTACGGAGCGGTACATATCCGGTAAAACACGGACGTAGGGCATACTTGCCGACCCTCACGATTTTCCCGGGAGACTCCCGAATTTCAGTGCCCCTCCCGAAAATCTCCCGGGGCAACCATTCTCCCGAATTTCTCCCGATTTCCACCCGGACAACAATAGCGTCCTCTACAACCTGTCGTCACGTACGCTTTTCCTCCATACAAACAGCGTGCCGGCCCAGTCACATAATATCTACGGCTTTTCACACACACATAAGTGAATGCAAGGCATACTTGATCAACAGCCATGCAGGTCACACTGAGGTTGGCCGTATAAACAACTTTAACACTGTTACAAATATGAGCCACACTGTGAACCCACACCAAACAAGAATGACAAACACATTTCGGGAGAACACCCGCACCGTAACACAGCATAAACACAACAGAACAAATACCCAGAACCCCTTGCAGCACTAACTCTTCCGGGACGCTACAATATATACCCCCCCCCCCTCTCCCAATCTCCCGAATTCGGAGGTCTCAAGGTTGGCAAGTATGCTCTAGTATACTCTGGACTGAAGATGTGTGCCTTCATTGTTTTTGTAGCTGTTGTTTTGAGGCATGTTTAAAAAAATGAAAAATAATAATGCACTTTGTGAAAGTCAAAGTATAGTATTTCCCATAGTTGTAGTGGGTATCAGGATTATCTCAGGGAGAGGATGTCCCAAATTCCAAGCTGTTTTGAGGCATGTTAAAAAAAATAATGCACTTTGTGACTTCAATAATAAATATGGCAGTGCCACGTTGGCACTTTTTTCCATAACTGGAGTTGAAGTTGTTCTCTTATTTTGGAAAACCTTGTTTTTGATTGATTGATTGAAACATGTATTAGTAGATTGCACAGTACAGTACATATTCCGTACAATTGACCACTAAATGGTAACACCCGGATAGGTTTTTCAACTTGTTTAAGTCGGGGTCCACGTTAATCAATTCATGGTAAAGTTACATTGTTTAATGCAGTGTTTTTCAACCTTTTTTGAGCCAAGGCACATTTTTTGCGTTGAAAAAATGCGGAGGCACACCACCAGCAGAAATCATAAAAAAACAAAACTCAGTTGACAGTAAAAAGTCGTTGTCGCAGTTGTTGGATATGAATTTAAAGCATAACCAAGCATGCATCACTATAGCTCTTGTCTCAAATTAGGTGTACTGTCACCACCTGTCACATCACGCCATGACTTATTTGGAGGTTTTTATGTTTTCCTGTGTGTAGTGTTTTAGTTCTTGTCTTGCGCTCCTATTTTGGTGGCCTTTTTCTCTTTTTTTGGTATTTTCCTGCAGCAGTTTCATGTCTTCCTTTGAGCGATATTACCCGCATCTACTTTGTTTTAGCGATCGAGAATATTTCAGTTGTTTGTATCCTTCTTTGTGTGGACATTGTTATGTCATGTTCGGATGTACACTCGGATGCTGTCTTTGCTCCACAGTAAGTCTTTGCTGTTGTCCAGCATTCTGTTTTTGTTTACTTAGTAGCCAGTTTCGTTCTGCAAAGCCTTCCCTAAGTTTCACTGCCTTTTCTTAAGGGCACTCACCTTTTGTTTATTTTTGGTTTAAGCATTAGACACCTTTTTACCTGCACGCTGCCTCCCGCTGTTTCCGACATCTACAAAGCAATTAGCTACCGGCTGCCACCTACTGATATGGAAGAGTATTACATGGTTATGCTGCCGAGCTCTTGACAGCACCGACACTCAACAACAACACATCATTTGCAGACTATAATTACTGGTTTGCAAAAAATATTTTTAACCAAAATAGGTGAAATTAATAATCTCCCACGGCACACCAGACTGTGTCTGCGGCACAGTGGTTGAAAAACACTGGTTTAATGCATCCAGCGGGGCATCACAACAAAATTAGGCATAATAATGTGTTAATTCCACGACTGGTTGATATCGGAATCGGTAATTAAGAGTTGGACAATATCGGCAAAAAAGCCATTATCGGACATCTCTAGACAAGACGAGACGAGACAAAGCAGCAAAAGCAGGAAAGATAAGAAAGTGAAATGTTTGCCATTGATGAGAGGCAGATAGAAAAGTGTTCGCCATGTTTACCTTTTGTAAATGCCTTGACTAAAATAACAGAAAAGACCAAGCTTGTGTTGTTTATTCAAGGACATTTAGATGTCAAACGGCTGCAGGACTCTTTATAATCCCGTGTTTTTGTTGATATCAGACCGATGGCTGATATCAACATAGGGTTGGGGCTCTGTTTAACTTTTTGTCCTGCTGTGTTATACAATTCACTTTTTTGATAAGCAAGGTCAAAAAGGGCTACATTTTCCTTTCTACTTTCTCATGTAAGTAGAAGTAAAGTTTTGACATTTAGGTGATAACAGCCTCAATCCAACTATCTCCTGCTTCCAATGAGCAAATCTGACCAATCGATGACTGAACCAATAGGACATTAGCGACGTAATCTTCCCGCCGATTCCCGACACAACGCGTCTTCCATCGTGTGACCGTCGGCCACATCTTACACCGAACATGAAACAATGTCGTCAGTCGCCGCCTCCTCTTTCAATCCAGGAAGGATTTTTTTTTCCCCCCTTGAGTAAAAATCTTCACAAACTCCTCACAAATCCACGCGCTCGATTAAGGCGTGTCATCTTTTTCCAGTATTGATCAAAGTTCAAAGACACACACACACACACACACACACACACACATACACACACACACAAAGCGGCGCAGTGAAGTTTTCCATTACCAAAGCGCCGCTGTACACACACCGTGTCGCTTTTGTCCCGGCTTATCTGAGGTCACGTCCCTCGGTAGAGCCTGATATTATTCTACAAAAGCAACGTCTGCGAGACCGCCAAACCTCCGCTCTTGCAAGATTGGAACACAAAAAAGGTTTGTTTGGACACACTATTGGGTACACCTGCACAAGGATACATTCAAAGTACTTTAAAGGCCTACTGAAATTAAATGTTCTTATTTAAACGGGGATAGCAGATCCATTTTGTGTCATACTTGATCATTTTGCCATATTGCCATATTTTTGCTGAAAGGATTTAGTAGAGAACATTAACGATAAAGTTTTGGTCGCTGATAAAAAAGCCTTGCCTGTACCGGAAGTAGCGTGACGTCGCAGGTTGAAAAGCTCCTCACATTTGCACATTGTTTACACCAGCAGCGAGAGCGATTCAGACCGAGAAAGCGACGATTACCCCATTAATTTGAGCCAGGATGAAAGATTTGTGGATGAGGAACGTGAGAGTGAAGGATTAGAGTGCAGTGCAGGACGTATCTTTTTTCGCTCTGACTGTAACTTAGGTACAAGGGCTCATTGGATTTCACACTCTCTCCTTTTTCTATTGTGGATCACGGATTTGTATTTTAAACCACCTCGGATACTATATCCTCTTGAAAATGAGAGTCGAGAACGCGAAATGGACATTCACAGTGACTTTTATCTCCACGACAATACATCGGCGAAGCACTTTAGCTACGGAGCTAACGTGACAGCATCGTGCTTAAATGCAGATAGAAACAGACGAAATAAGCCCCTGACTGGAAGGATAGACAGAATATCAACAATACTATCATTACTATTAAACCCTGGACCTGTAACTAGGGATGATGTTTGATAAGGAATTATCGAGTTCGAGCCTATTATCGAACCCTCTTATCGAACCGATTCCTTATCGATTCTCTTATCGAGTCCAGATAGGTTGTTGTATATGGAAAAAAACAAACAATATTTGGTTTAACAAAAGCTCACTTTTATTATATAATAAAAAAATAAAATCTAATAAATAAATAAATATTGACTGTTACCCACCTAAAAAAAAAAATTAAAAAAAATAAATATTGACTGTTGTTACCCAAAGTATATTAAGTGGGATTTTTCAGAGAAACAAATATATACAGTAACACAAAAACAACCTGTCTCTGTGATCACTGTAGGTGTATAAATAATACTAGTGTTAAATAAAATCAGTCCCTTGGGCACAAAACTGAAAATAATACAGCTCTCCAAAAAGTGCACTTCTGCTGCTATTTGACATAACTGTTTGTTATGATGCTTTGACATTTTTGCACTTTATTTCTTTATTGAAAGAACATTCTATGAAGAGAAAAGTTCTTTGCAAATGTGGTTACAATGCTAATAAATGAAAAGTTAAAGCTAAAAAAAGAAATACACTTTATTGAGTTAACATTATTTCTTTATGGGGGAAAAATGTTATGAGCTAGAGAATATAACAACTACACGACCCAGCATGCAACGGGAGTTACGAGCATGCGCGGTAGCCCCGAAAAGTGTTGCATGTTGCCACGCTGTGAAAGTAAACGTCAAGAACTCAGCCAACACGCCTCGTCTGCATTATTTATAATTAGACAGACAACACATATACAGTGTGATTTTGTTTTGTTTACAAGGAAAGAAAAACAAAAGTTAAAAAAGGGAGATATGTTGTATATATATGTATGTGCTGCGGTTGCTTTAAGAACGTTGTGACAGCTGCCGTAAAGGAGGTGCGTTGCTATGTTTCCGGTTGGTCGTAAAAATGTTCGTCATGTGTTTTACCCTGCTAAAATCTCAGTAAAGTTATTCGATGGATTATACCTTTTGTTTTTAACTTTATTACACCTTGGAGCGCTTTTTCCCGTCCATTGTTTTCCTGCTTTCGCTATCTGCGCCTAATGACTGAGCTACGTGACGTCCTTTATTCTGATGTCCCACGGAGCATTTCTGGTCGGGACGGGATTCGAATAAAGAATCAACTCTTTTCCTTTACTATAGTGGTCTCGATAACGGGTACCGGTTCTCAAAAAGGGATTCGAGTCCGAGGACTCGGTTCTTTTCTTATCAAACAACCGGGAAAACCGGTTTCGAGTATCATCCCTACCTGTAACCACACGGTTAATGCTGTACCGCCTGGTGAAGCCTAGCAATGCTGTTGCTAACGACGCCATTGAAGCTAACTTAGCTACGGGACCTCGACAGAGCTATGCTAAAAACATTAGCTCTCCACCTACGCCAGCTCTCATCTGCTCATCAACACCCGTGCTCACTTGCGTTCCAGCGATCGACGGCGCGACGAAGGACTTCACCCGATCATCGATGCGGTCGGCGGCGCGGAGACGGAGGAAGTCAAGGTGAGGACAGCGGCGCGGCGGCGGGCGTTGTAGCTTTCGACGACACCCCGGCCGCCATCAGAGTCGGCAAGAAACATATATTTCCCCAAAGTTACGTACGTGACATGCACATAGCGCCACGCACGTACGGGCAAGCAATTAAATGTTTGGAAGCCAAAGCTGTACTCACGGTAGCGCGTCTGCTATCCAAGTCAAAGTCCTCCTGGTTGTGTTGCTGTAGCCAGCCGCTAATACACCGATCCCACCTACAGCTTTCTTCTTTGCAGCCTCCATTGTTAATTGAACAAATTGCAAAAGATTCACCAACACAGATGTCCAGAATACTGTGGAATTTAGCGATGAAAACAGACGATTTAAGCTGGCGACCGTGCTATTCCAAAATGTCTCCTTCAACCCTTGACGTCACGCGCAATCGTCATCATACCTAGACGTTTTCAGCCGGAAGTTTCCCGGGAAATCTAAAATTGCACTTTATAAGTTAACCCGGCCGTATTGGCATGTGTTGCAATGTTAAGATTTCATCATTGATATATAAACTATCAGACTGCGTGGTCGGTAGTAGTGGCTTTCAGTAGGCCTTTAAAGGAGCCCTTTTACACCATATGTGACTTTTTAATGGTGTTTTCATTTTGTGACGTCACAAAGGGAGAAAAAAAACCCTCCTATATGGTAGGGGTGTAACGGTACACAAAAATTTCGGTTAGGTACGTACCTCGGTTTAGAGGTCACGGTTCTGTTCATTTTCGGTACAGTAAGAAAACAACAAAATATAAATGTTTTGGTTATTTTTTTACCAAATTTGCAAAATCTTCCACCAAAAATATTTTTCTTAGTGGAATATTTGATGTGAAGTAATGGGAACCTTGGATAGGTCAATAATTCATAACAACATTGATTTTGATTCAATATTATGTTTTGAGCAATGACAGTTTGAGAGAAAAAAAAAACAGCTTTGTTTTATTAGTCAACATTGCAACTTTTTCTAAATTACATTTAACCTTTAAGCTTTTTTATTTCACTTTTGTTATGTTTTTATTTATTTTAATAGTATTTTTAGAATGTGCCGTGGGCCTTTAAAACATTAGCTTTGGGCCGCAAATGGCCTCCGGGGCACACTTTTGACACCTCTGCTATAGATAATACAAAATTAAATCTAAAAAATCTATGGATAAAAAGCAGAGCCTGGCGACGCATGCGCGTTTATCATAACTCCCTCACTCTCTCTGCCCCTCCCGCACAATTTGTTTTGTTTTTAACCCCTTCTTAACCCTAAACGTACATTGAAAATACACGCAACCCTAACTCAAAATGCCGGACATTTGAGACATTTAAGAAACTCCGCCCTGACAGCTCCGCAAAAGAGGACATGTCCGGTGAAAAATGGACGTATGGTCAGTCTATCGTAGCGCCGTCGCTGCTAGCATGTCGTGTGTTGTGCCTCGGTGTGCATTGTTTACACAACGTGCGTTACGCTACTTAATATGTCCTTGTGGGAACTCGTTCGGTACACCTCCGAACCGAACCGAAACGGTTCAATACAAATACACGTACCGTTACACCCCTACTATATGGACATATTGCCTCCCAAACCTTAAGGAAGGACATTTTTGTGGGGAAAAAAGGCTTCGCTACACTTTTTAAAAAAAGTTTACAATTATTTTTTTAATGCTGTAAGTCCCTTTATTACAGGGGTGTCCAAACTTTGCCACATTCATCTGACATCACATGGACAAAGATAAGACCTTCCGGAGGAAAGTTCTGTGGTCGGATGAAACAAAAAATTGAGCCGTTTGGCCACAATACCCAGCAGTATGTTTGGAGGAGAAAAGGTGAGGCCTTTAATCACAGGAACACCACCCTACCGTCAAGCATGGTGGTGGTAGTATTATGCTCTGGGCCTGTTTTGCTGCCAATGGAACTGGTGCTTTACAGAGAGTAAATGGGACAATGAAAAAAGGAGGATTACCTCTAAATTCTTCAGGACAAGCTAAAATCATCAGCCCGGAGGTTGGGTCTTGGGCGCAGTTGGGTGTTCCAACAGGACAATGACCCCAAACACGTCAAAAGTGGTAAAGGAATGGCTAAATCAGGCTAGAATTAAAGTTTTAGAATGGCCTTTCCAAAGCCCTGACTTAAACGTGTGGACAATGCTGAAGAAACAAGTCTATGTCAGAAAACCAACACATTTAGCTGAACTGCACCAAATTTTGTCAAGAGGAGTGGTCAAAAATTCAAGCAGAAGCTTGTGGATGGCTACCAAAAGCACCTTATTGCAGTGAAACTTGCCAAGGGACATGTAAGCAAATATTAACATTGCTGTATGTATAATTTTGACCCAGCACATTTGCTCACATTTTCAGTAGACCCATAATAAATTCATAAAATAACCAAACTTCATGAATGTTTTCTGTGACAAACAAGGATGTGCTCCAATCACTCTATCACAAAAAAGTAAGAGTTGTAGAAATTATTGGAAACTCAAGACAGCCAGACAGGCATGACATTATGTTATTTACAAGTGTATGTAAACTTTTGACCACGACTGCGCATATATATATATATATATATATATATATATATATATATATATATATATATATATATATACTATATATATATATATATATATATATATATATATATACAGTACAGGCCAGAAGTTTGGACACACCTTCTTATTCAATGCGCTTTCTTTATTTTTCATGACTATTTACATTGTAGATTGTCACTGAAGGCATCAAAACTATGAATGAACACATGCGGAGTTATGTACTTAACAAAAAAAGGTGAAAAAACTGAAAACATGTTTTGTATTCTAGTTTCTTCAAAATAGCCACCATTTGCTCTGATTACTGCTTTGCACACTCTTGGCAATCTCTCGATGAGCTTCAAGCACACCTGTGAGGTGAAAACCATTTCAAGTGACTACCTCTTCACAAGTAAGAACATATTCTCATTTGCATTGCTGACCTAGCAAAGAGGCAGCATTGACATGTTAGAGATGTTGAATGTGATGTTAAGCTCTAATATCAACAGAAATGTGCACTATATTGCTCACAACGGTTCACAAATATATACATAAATACATTTTTAAGACGGACAAACTCTCTTCAAGGGTGAAACATACACAAAGAATGTCTGCACCTTGTGGGATACATACATTGGACAATAAAGAAGCGTTTGGTGCTGTTTCTTTCTGTAATTTTAATGAACTATTACGTGGCAACTTGTCCAGGGTGCAGTGTTTCCCACACATTCATTTATTTGTGGTGGCCTGCCACGAAATAATTACGTCCGCCACAAATAAAAAATTTTTAAAAAAATATATATATATATTTTTTTTTGTCCTGTCCAGCTTCTCAGGCAAATCATATAGTTGATGTAGATGCCCATATAGGTTGTTCAGATTTACTTTACAAAAGAGAAGTGTAGGATACTTCTCTTGATGCCTTATTTGTATTTGACCACTACTGTTTTCTGTTTATTTGTTACTGACTGTGGCAGGACACCTCTGCCTCTGTTTCACTTTATGTTGCTGGTAAATAATATGGTTGTAGTAGTAGGCTAAAGTTAAATTATTTAGTATGCACTAATTAAAGGGGCAGAGCTTTAAGAGACATTTTAGCTTTTATATTTTATAAGATATATTTTTTGTAAGAATCACAATTAATAAATATATTTCAGTGAATAACTTATTGTTCAAATCTGTATATAAATATGTACATAAAGTGTTGTAATTATATTGTAAAATGGATGGATGGATGGACGTTTAAAACAAAACTGTTATTATTAATGAGTAAGTATACATTTTTTGAGTCTTTTTAGAGAAAATCATATCATTGTAGTAAATTATGCAAATTACTCGATGATGTCATGGTGACCACGCCCATAGCCACGCCCCCACCGCCACAGGTAGCTTGGCAGTTTATGGGAAACACTGAGGGTGTACCCCGTCTTCTGCCCGTGTGCATTTATGATAGGGTCCAGCACCCCCCGCGACCCCGTAAGGGACAAGCGGTAGAAAATGGATGGATGACTATTCTTAGTTATAACTAAACAGTTCAGTAACTGATTGTGTGCTTTTACTGTGTCCACTTTTAAGTCTATGCAGTATAAAATGAGTAAAACATAAATATAATTAGATTTTTTTGTTGAAAATCTTGTGCTTTTTGAGGTCAAGGTTACAAAAACACTTACAAAAATAATAGAAAAAACAAAATCACAAGTTCTAATATTGGGCAAAAAACTCAAAACGTTGCAACTTTTGCATCACAACAATTGCGTGTGGAAGAACCCACCTAAGGAACTTGTTGATGTCTTAATGGTGTTTCTTTCTGTAATTTTAATCAATTATTACTATTTTTACTTATAATTAAACAGTAAAGTAACAGAGTATGTACTTTTACTGTGTCCACTTTTAAGTCTATGCAGTATAAAACGAGTAAAACGTCAATAGAGTTAGTTTTTGTTAAAATCCTGTGCTTTTTAAGGTGAAGTTTACAATATAAAATGATAGAAAAAACATAAAATCACAAATTCTAAAATTGAATAAAAAATTAAAAACGTTGCAACTTTTGCCGCAACTTTTCTGCAACAAAAAAAAGCCAGCGAAATCCTGCCGGGACCGTCCAATTGTGTGTGGCAGAACCGACCTGAGGAACTTGTTGACGTCTCCATGGTGTTTTTTTCTGTAATTTTAATTAACTATTACTATTATTACTTATAATTAAAGAGTACAGTAACTGATTATGTACTTTTACTATGTCCACTTTTAAGTCTATGCAGTATAAAACGAGTAAAACATCAATACAGTTAGTTTGTTGTATGTTTTTGTTGAAAATCCTGTGCTTTTTTAGGTCAAAGTTACAAGAAACACTCAAAAAAATGATAGAAAAAACATAAAATCCCAAATTCTAATATTGGACAAAAAATTCAAAACTTTGCAATCACAAAAAAAGCCAGCAAAATCCTGGCGGGACCATCCAATTTTGCGTGGAAGAACCGACCTGAGGAACTTGTTGAGGTCTACATGGTGTTTATTTCTGTAATTTTAATTAACTATTACTATTCTTACTTATAATTAAACAGTACAGTAACCGATTATGTGCTTTTACTGTGTCCACTCTTAAGTCTATGCAGTATAAAACGAGTAAAACATCAATATAGTTCGTTTTTTGTTAGTTTTTGTGAAATCCTGTGCTTTTTAAGGTCAAGTTTACAAGAAACACTTGGAAAACAATTATAGAAAAAACATAAAAACACAAATTCTAATATTGGACAAAAAATACAAAACATTATAACTTTTGCCGCAACAATCACAAAAAAAGCCAGCAATTGTGCATGGAAGAACGGACCTAAGGAACTTGTTGAGGTCTCCATGGCGTTTCTTTCTGTAATTATAATTAACTATTACTATTATTAGTTATGATTAAACAGTACAGTAACTGACTATGTGCTTTTACTGTGTCCACTCTTAAGTCTATGCAGTATAACACGAGTAAAACATCAATATAGTTAGTTTTTTGTAAGTTTATGTGAAATCCTGTGCTTTTTAAGGTCAAGTTTACACGAAACACTTGGAAAACAATTATAGAAAAAACATAAAAACACAAATTCTAATATTGGACAAAAAATACAAAACATTATAACTTTTGCAGCAACTTTTCCGCAACCATCACAAAAAAAGCCAGCAATTGTGCGTGGAAGAACGGACCTAAGGAAGTTGTTGAGGTCTCCATGGCGTTTCTTTCTGTAATTATAATTAACTATTACTATTATTAGTTATAATTAAACAGTACAGTAACTGATTATGTGCTTTTACTGTGTCCACTCTTAAGTCTATGCAGTATAAAACGAGTAAAACATCAATGTAGTTAGTTTTTTGTAAGTTTATGCGAAATCCTGTGCTTTTTAAGGTCAAGTTTACAAGAAACACATGGAAAAAATTTTTGGAAAAAACATAAAAACACAAATTCTAATATTGGACAAAAAATACAAAACATAACTTTTGCCGCAACAATCACAAAAAAAGGAACGGACCTAAGGAACTTGCTTGAGGTCTCCATGGGTGTTTTTTTCTGTAATTTTAATTAACTATTACTATTATTACTTATAATTAAAGAGTACAGTAACTGATTATGTACTTTTACTATGTCCACTTTTAAGCCTATGCAGTATAAAACGAGTAAAAACATCAATACAGTTAGTTTGTTGTATGTTTTTGTTGAAAATCCTGTGCTTTTTTAGGTCAAAGTTACAAGAAACACTCAAAAAAATGATAGAAAAAACATAAAATCCCAAATTCTAATATTGGACCAAAAAATTCAAACTTTGCAACATTTGCCGCAACTTTTACGCAACAATCACAAAAAAAGCCAGCAATTGTGCGTGGAAGAACGGACCTAAGGAACTTGTTGAGGTCTCCATGGTGTTTTTTTTCTGTAATTTTAATTAACTATTACTATTATTACTTATAATAAAGAGTACAGTAACTGATTATGTACTTTTACTATGTCCACTTTTAAGTTTATGCAGTATAAAACGAGGTTAAAACATCAATATAGTTAGTTTTTTGTATGTTTTTGTTGAAAATCCTGTGCTTTTTTTAGGTCAAAGTTACAAGAAACACTCAAATAATGATAGAAAAAACATAAAATCCCAAATTCTAATATTGGACAAACAATTCTAAACTTTGCAACATTTGCCACAACTTTTCCGCAACAATCACAAGAAAAAGCCAGCAATTGTGCGTGGAAGAACGGACCTAAGGAACTTGTTGAGGTCTCCATGGTGTTTTTTTCTGTAATTTTAATTAACTATTACTATTATTACTTATAATTAAGAGTACAGTAACTGATTATGTACTTTTACTATGTCCACTTTTAAGTCTATGCAGTATAAAACGAGTAAAACATCAATACAGTTAGTTTGTTGTATGTTTTTGTTGAAAATCCTGCGCTTATTTAGGGTCAAAGTTACAAGAAACACTCAAAAAAATGATAGAAAAAACATAAAATCCCAAATTCTAATATTGGACAAAAAAATTCAAAACTTTGCAATCACAAAAAAAGCCAGCAAAATCCTGGCGGGACCATCCAATTTTGCGTGGAGAAGAACCGACCTGAGGAACTTGTTGAGGTCTACATGGTGTTTATTCTGTAATTTTAATTAACTATTACTATTCTTACTTATAATTAAACAGTACAGTAACCGATTATGTGCTTTTACTGTGTCCACTCTTAAGTCTACTGCAGTATAAAACGAGTAAAACATCAATATAGTTCGTTTTTTGTTAGTTTTTTGTGAAATCCTGTGCTTTTTAAGGTCAAGTTTACAAGAAACACTTGGAAAACAATTATAGAAAAAACATAAAAACACAAATTCTAATATATTGGACAAAAAATACAAAACATTATAACTTTTGCCGCAACAATCACAAAAAAAGCCAGCAATTGTGCATGGAAGAACGGACCTAAGGAACTTGTTGAGGTCTCCATGGCGTTTCTTTCTGTAATTATAATTAACTATTACTATTATTAGTTATGATTAAACAGTACAGTAACTGATTATGTGCTTTTACTGTGTCCACTCTTAAGTCTATGCAGTATAACACGAGTAAAACATCAATATAGTTAGTTTTTTGTAAGTTTATGTGAAATCCTGTGCTTTTTAAGGTCAAGTTTACACGAAACACTTGGAAAACAATTATAGAAGAAAACATAAAAACACAATTTCTAATATTGGACAAAAAATTACAAAACATTATAACTTTTGCAGCAACTTTTCCGCAACCATCACAAAAAAAGCCAGCAATTGTGCGTGGAAGAACGGACCTAAGGAAGTTGTTGAGGTCTCCATGGCGTTTCTTTCTGTAATTATAATTAACTATTACTATTATTAGTTATAATTAAACAGTACAGTAACTGATTATGTGCTTTTACTGTGTCCACTCTTAAGTCTATGCAGTATAAAACGAGGTAAAACATCAATGTAGTTAGTTTTTTGTAAGTTTATGCGAAATCCTGTGCTTTTTAAGGTCAAGTTTACAAGAAACACATGGAAAAAATTTTTGGAAAAAACATAAAAACACAAATTCTAATATTGGACAAAAAATACAAAACATAACTTTTGCCGCAACAATCACAAAAAAAGCCAGCAATTGTGCATGGAAGAACGGACCTAAGGAACTTGTTGAGGTCTCCATGGTGTTTTTTTTCTGTAATTTTAATTAACTATTACTATTATTACTTATAATTAAAGAGTACAGTAACTGATTATGTACTTTTACTATGTCCACTTTTAAGCCTATGCAGTATAAAACGAGTAAAACATCAATACAGTTAGTTTGTTGTATGTTTTTGTTGAAAATCCTGTGCTTTTTTAGGTCAAAGTTACAAGAAACACTCAAAAAAATGATAGAAAAAACATAAAATCCCAAATTCTAATATTGGACAAAAAATTCAAAACTTTGCAACATTTGCCGCAACTTTTACGCAACAATCACAAAAAAAGCCAGCAATAGTGGGCGATGGGAAGAACGGACCTAAGGAACTTGTTGAGGTCTCCATGGTGTTTTTTTCTGTAATTTAATTAACTATTACTATTATTACTTATAATTAAAGAGTACAGTAACTGATTATGTACTTTTACTATGTCCACTTTTAAGTTTATGCAGTATAAAACGAGTAAAACATCAATATAGTTAGTTTTTTGTATGTTTTTGTTGAAAATCCTGTGCTTTTTTTAGGTCAAAGTTACAAGAAACACTCAAAATAATGATAGAAAAAACATAAAATCCCAAATTCTAATATTGGACAAACAATTCTAAACTTTGCAACATTTGCCACAACTTTTTCCGCAACAATCACAAAAAAAAGCCAGCAATTGTGCGTGGAAGAACGGACCTAAGGAACTTGTTGAGGTCTCCATGGTGTTTTTTTCTGTAATTTTAATTAACTATTACTATTATTACTTATAATTAAAGAGTACAGTAACTGATTATGTACTTTTACTATGTCCACTTTTAAGTCTATGCAGTATAAAACGAGTAAAACATCAATACAGTTAGTTTGTTGTATGTTTTTGTTGAAGAATCCTGCGCTTATTTTAGGTCAAAGTTACAAGAAACACTCAAAAAAATGATAGAAAAAACATAAATCCCAAATCTAACATTGGACAAAAAATTCAAACTTTGCAATCACAAAAAAAGCCAGCAAAATCCTGGCGGGACCATCCAATTTTGCGTGGAAGAACCGACCTGAGGAACTTGTTGAGGTCTACATGGTGCTTCTTTCTGTAATTTTAATTAACTATTACTATTCTTACTTATAATTAAACAGTACAGTAACCGATTATGTGCTTTTACTGTGTCCACTCTTAAGTCTATGCAGTATAAAACGAGTTAAAACATCAATATAGTTAGTTTTTGTGAATTCCTGTGCTTTTTAAGGTCAAGTTTACAAGAACACTTGGAAAACAATTATAGAAAAAACATAAAAACACAAATTCTAATATTGGACAAAAAATACAAAACATTATAACTTTTGCCGCAACCATCACAAAAAAAGCCAGCAATTGTGCGTGGAAGAACGGACCTAAGGAACTTGTTGAGGTCTCCATGGCGTTTCTTTCTGTAATTATAATTAACTATTACTATTATTAGTTATAATTAAACAGTACAGTAACTGACTATGTGCTTTTACTGTGTCCACTCTTAAGTCTATGCAGTATAAAACGAGTAAAACATCAATTAGTTAGTTTTTTGTTAGTTTTTGTGAAATCCTGTGCTTTTTAAGGTCAAGTTTACAAGAAACACATGGAAACATTTTTTGGAAAAAACATAAAAACACAAATTCTAATATTGGACAAAAAATACAAAACATTATAACTTTTGCCGCAACAATCACAAAAAAAGCCAGCAATTGTGCATGGAAGAACGGACATAAGGAACTTGTTGAGGTCTCCATGGTGTTTTTTTCTGTAACTTTAATTAACTTTTACTATTACTAGTTATAATTAAAGAGTACAGTAACTGATTGTGTACTTTTACTGTGTCCACTTTTAAGTCTATGCAGTATAAAACTAGTAAAACATCAATACAGTTAGTTTGTTGTATGTTTTTGTTGAAAATCCTGTGCTTTTTTAGGTCAAAGTTACAAGAAACACTCAAAAAATGATAGAAAAAACATAAAATCCCAAATTCTAATATTGGACAAAAAATTCAAAACTTTGCAACATTTGCCGCAACTTTTACGCAACAATCACAAAAAAAGCCAGCAATTGTGCGTGGAAGAACGGACCTAAGGAACTTGTTGAGGTCTCCATGGTGTTTTTTTCTGTAATTTTAATTAACTATTACTATTATTACTTATAATTAAAGAGTACAGTAACTGATTATGTACTTTTACTATGTCCACGTTTAAGTCTATGCAGTATAAAACGAGTAAAACATCAATATAGTTAGTTTTTTGTATGTTTTTGTTGAAAATCCTGTGCTTTTTTTAGGTCAAAGTTACAAGAAACACTCAAAATAATGACAGAAAAAACATAAAATCCCAAATTCTAATATTGGACAAAAAATTCTAAACTTTGCAACATTTGCCGCAACTTTTACGCAACAATCACAAAAAAAAGTCACCGAAATCCTGGCGGGACCGTCCAAATTGTGTGTGGAAGAACTGACTTGAGGAACTTGTTGATGTCTTAATGGTGTTTCTTTCTGTAATTTTAATTAACTATTACTATTCTTACTTACAGTATAATTAAAGAGTACAGTAACTGACTGTGTACTTTTACTGTGTCCACTTTTAAGTCTATGCAGTATAAAACGAGTAAAACATCAATATAGTTAGTTTTTTTGTATGTTTTTGTTGAAAATCCTGTGCTTTTTTTAGGTCAAAGTTACAAGAAACACTTAAAAATGATATAAAATATACAAACTCACAAGTTCTAATATTAGACAAATAACTCAAAACGCTGCAACTTTTGTGTCACAAAAGAACCGACCTGAGGAACTTGTTGAGGTCTCCGTGCTTCATGTACTCAAAGACCATGATGAGGGGGTCGCCGTCCACGCACACGCCGTAGAACTTGACGATGTGGTCGTGCTGCAGGTTGGTCAGCAGCTCCGCCTCCCTCTGGAAGTCCTTCCTGGCTGACAGGTTGGGGTCTTTCAGCGTCTGTGGGACAACAGTTGGGGAGGGGGGAGATGTTATCCTCGCTTTCACCTTGCTATAATCCTGCCATGTGACGTAGGGCTGGTCTGTATCGATAATAGACCTGAAAGTGAAACCTTGTTTGAACTGTCTGTAGAAAGTAGTAAATGTGGATAATCATAAAAGTTTCATGGAAAGTACACCTATTAAGATTATTATCGTCTTCCTTCAGAATATTGCAGCTATACATTATCTTTTCCCTCCATTATCAACCTCGTCAATTGCCAAACTTGCCCCTGATGAAATTCTCTTCATCTAAAAATGGTAGAGAAAAGATCACATCTCGCCGTTATTCTCCTTGTTTTTCGCAGCTCGTTATAGTTTTTACACGGCGTTTGGTCCCTGGGAATTAATCTGAGCAAGATGTTGTCTTTGCATTGAAGTGTCATTATAGGGCTGGGCGATACAACGATATCAATAGCAATCGCGATAGACACTTAATCAATATTTTTCGAAATGTGTGGGGAAAAAAGCGGAAGTTGTGAAGCAAGGTTGGTTGCATGGACAAAGGCACTCGCTCTCTGATTCTTTGCAAGGAGCGAGAAGAAAATGTAAAATTGAAGAAATTGTGGAAAAAAAGAGGAAAAGTCACCTGGTCAGTATGGCAGTTTTGGGGCTTATTTGTGTAACCACTAGGCCACCTACTCAGTGGTTAGAGTGTCCGCCCTGAGATGGGTAGGTTGTGAGTTCAAACCCCGGCCGAGTCATACCAAAGACTATAAAAATGGGACCCATTGCCTCCCTGCTTGGCACTCAGCATCAAAGGTTGGAAATGGGGGTTAAATCACCAAAAATGATTCCCGGGCGTGGTCACCGCTGCTGCCCACTGCTCCCCTCAACTCCCAGGGGGTGATGGGTCAAATGCAGAGAATAATTTTGCCTTTAACTTTAACTTGTGCTTCATTGCATCCATTAAAACATATAATTAAAGGCCTACTGAACTGAATTTGTTTTATTTAAACGGGGATAGCAGATCCATTCTATGTGTCATACTTGATCATTTCGCGATATTGCCATATTTTTGCTGAAAGGATTTAGTATAGAACAACGACGATAAAGTTCGCAACTTTTGGTCGCTGATAAAAAAAAAGCCTTGCCCCTTCCGGAAGTAGCGTGACGACACCGGGGGAAGTACTGCTCATATTTCCCCATTGTTTACACCAGCAGCGAGAGAGCTTTGGACCGAGAAAGCGACGATTACCACATTAATTTGAGCGAGGATGAAAGATTTGTGGATGAGGAACATGAGAGTGAAGGACTAGAGTGCAGTGCAGGACGTATCTTTTTTCGCTCTGACCGTAACTTAGGTACAAGGGTTCATTGGATTCCACACTCTCTCCTTTTTCTATTGTGGATCACGGATTTGTATTTTAAACCACCTCGGATACTATATCCTCTTGAAAATGAGAGTCGAGAACGCGAAATGGACATTCACAGTGACTTTTATCTCCACGACAATACATCGATGAAGCTCTTTAGCTACTGAGCTAACGTGATAGCATCGGGCTTTACTGCATATAGAAACAAAACAAATAAGTCCCTGACTGGAAGGATAGACAGAAGATCAACAATACTACCAAACTCTGGACATGTAAATAAACGGTTAATGCTTTCCAGCTTGGCGAAGCTTAATAATGCTGTTGCTAACGACGCCATTGAAGCTAACTTAGCTACGGAACCTCGACAGAGCTATGCTAAAAACATCAGCTCTGCACCTACGTCAGCTCTCATCTGCTCATCACGACCCGTGCTCACCTGCGTTCCAGCGATCGACGGTACGACGGAGGACTTCACCCGATCACCGATGCGGTTGGCGGCCCGGAGACGGAGGAAGTCAAGGTGAGGTCGTTCGGCTAGCGCGTCTGCTATCCTCAAAGTGCTCCTGGTTGTGTTGCTGTAGTCCGCCGCTAATACACCGATCGCACCTACAGCTTTCTTCTTTGCAGTCTCCCTTGTTCATTAAACAAATTGCAAAAGATTCACCAAGATTCCAGAATACTGTGGAATTTTGAAATGAAACGTCACACGCAAACGTCATCATATCGAAACGTTTTCAGCCGGAAGTTTGCCGGGAAATTTAAAATTGCACTTTATAAGTTAACCCGGCCGTATTGGCATGTGTTGCAATGTTAAGATTTCATCATTGATATATAAACTATCAGACTGCGTGGTCGGTAGTAGTGGCTTTCAGTAGGCCTTTAATAATTATTATAATTGAATATTACAAGTATGTGAAAGCTCAATTCCTACCTTGTTTACTTCTGCGAGGACCTCTTTAAAGCTTTATAATCTATCAGAAACATCAAGCAGCTAAAAGTCAAACACGGATAAGTGTGGGGAGAGTGTTTTGCATTTTTCCTACCATGCCTTGCAATGGATTCAAATGGGTGTAATTTCATTGTTTTTATGGCAATGGGATGTTTTTTTTTTACAATATCCACAAAGTCAAGTGAGGTTGTGTTATGTGTGACCAATGCGTGTTGACATTTTCTGCTGGTTGAATAATTTTTTTCTGCACCATGACTAGGGAAGGTTGTTTGGATTGGGTCATATAAGTAGATGCTATAGAAGAAGAGTACACAAGAAAGTACACATTGTGGTCACTGACCTGAGTTTCTTACGTTGTCCATCTAAATGAAACATGAAAACACCTTCTGCAGTCTTTCGCGGACCAAATTGAAGATGCCGGCATTTGGCCCACTGGGCTTGGTTCGGACACCCCTGATATAAAGTCAGTGTTTCCCACACATTCATTTATTTGTGGCGGCCCGCCACGAAAGAATTACGTCCGCCACAAATAAAAAAATATTTGTTTTTATTTTTGTCCTCCCTACTTCTCAGGCAAATCATATAGTTGATGTAGATGCCCATATAGGCTGTTCATATTTACTTTACAAAAGAGAAGTGTAGGATACTTCTCTTGTTGCCTTATTTGTATTTGACCACTACTGTTTTCTGTTTATTTGTTACTGACTGTGGCAGGACACCTCTGCCTCTGTTTCACTTTATGTTGCTGGTAAATAATATGGTTGTAGTAGTAGGCTAAAGTTAAATTATTTAGTATGCACTAATTAAAGGGGCAGAGCTTTAAGAGACATTTTAGCTTTTATATTTTATAAGATATATTTTTTGTAAGAACCACAATTAATAAATATATTTCAGTGAATAACTTATTGTTCAAATCTGTATATAAATATGTACATAAAGTGTTGTAATTATATTGTTAAATGGATGGATGGACGTTTAAAACAAAACTGTTATTATTAATTAGTAAGTATACATTTTTTGAGCCTTTTTAGAGAAAATCATATCATTGTAGTAAATTATGCAAATTACTCGATGATGACATGGTGACCACGCCCATTGCCACGCCCCCACCGCCACAGGTTTCTTGGCAGTTTATGGGAAACACTGAAAGTAAACTTGTTTTTCCACTCGACTGCTACTTTAAGCACTTTTAACGCCCCTTGGCATAATTAATTTCTTCTAGAAGCGACCATCCCTGGAAAATGTTTGGCCACATTCTGCTTTTTAAGTTTTTGAGTTTTCCCTTCCTGCTCTTCTTGTTTCCCCACAGCTGGTCAGAACGCGACTGCACAGCCAAACAGAGGAAGAAGGCAAGAAAAAAAAAAAAACTAAATTAATCAGCTGGTGTGAAATCCCCCCCCGATAGTTTCTTCGTCTCCGTGCAAAATTCAGTTTTTTCCGCGAGGGCAGAGAGTAAAACTGCCCGCGCTCTCATTATTTAGCGGGGAGGCGGAGCGTCACATAATTGTGTATCCTTTTTTTAATCTCTGCGGCTTTTGCTTCGAGGCAGCGCTGCAGGTGCAATAATAGACGCGATTGAGCCTTGAGCCCCTTTTAAAAGGCCTCAACGCACCAAAGATGAAAAAAAAAGACAACATGACAAGGAGGCAAAGGACCTTGAGACGGAAACATGTGCTGTGGTGACGCTGCAAACGTACGGCCCAGTAGGTAAAATGGCGATAAAATTCTATTACCAAATCAAAGTGCACTCTTAAGGAAATGTGCCTGGTCTGGGCACGCCTCCAAAACAATACCATCGAGTGCTGCCATCATAAATTGAGGCGAAGCTCCACTCTGAGTATTTTTTCTTCCCTTTGTTGGCCATAAACGAGTCCTTTTAACCCGACCTCACATTGTGTCGGAAATGCGGAGACAACGAGCTAAACGTCGTATTATCATTTGTGTATCCTTCAAAGAACAACAGATTCTTCTTGCCGTCGAGGTCAAGGTAAATATATATCTTTTTTTCCGTTCTCCACCCCACCCCCGCACCGGTCCGCCATCTTAATGGGGTTTGCTGAGTCGGCGTGGTGTAATGCCGTGTCACCCTGATTCACATTCGCGCTCGACGGGCTCGCTCTCGTCAACCGCGGGAGCTGCCAAGGACGATTTAACGTTGAGTACCGTGAAGTCATTGAGAGACGCCACGCTGGACAAATGGCTCTAAAAGCTTCTCAAATGAGTTATCACTCATGTCCGTGTCTTCTTTGTCAGGGGAGGGGAACAAGAATGACACGGGAGGCAAACAGCGATGCGCCGAAAGTCTGTTCACGACGGCGCTTTCCTCGTATTAAAGTCGTCCCTTGCAATGTATTTGTCATACATATACTGTATATGTATATTTGTGTGTGTGTGTGTGTGTGCATATATATATATATGTGTGCATGTTAGAGATGCGCGTATAGGCAATTATTTCATCCGCAATCGCATCACAAAAGTCGTCATCCACCCGCCATTCACCCGAACTAACATTTTATCAAAACCACAACCGCCCGCCACCCACCACCCGCCCGTTGTTATACATCTAATATAGACGATGCAAGGCATTAGTGAGGTTAGCAAGCTTTTGCCTGTTAAAGAAAGGAGACTGATCCAATGCAGCAGAGACATTCAATGCGTGCCACGCATTAATATCTCTTGGCTACGTATTAGAGGCTAAGAGATATTAATGAGTGATAATATTATTTATCATTATTATAATATTATTGTCATTTCCATTAAGAAAGTGTTGACTAATATTGTTATTTTTTTCCCCTGGTCTTTAGTATTCCCTTTTTTTAGTTTGTTGCATACCACGTTTGCTGCCGGCGTTGCCATCTTTTTATTTTTTTCTTCTTCTGCTGTTATGTTGTGGTGTGTCACGCCAAATTTCTTCCCCCTACAAAAACCTTCCCCCCCCCCCCCCCCCCATTTACTTCCGTGGTCATGTTTCCTCTTACGTCTTAAAGGCCTACTGAAATAATTTTTTTTTTATTCAAACGGGGATAGCAGATCCATTCTATGTGTCATACTCAGACATGTGATTTGACCACAATGAAAAAGACTGAAAAAACTTCCGGGGGTCTGGGGGACGAAGGCCCAGGTCCAGGGCGGTGCCCTGGTGGGGGGACAAGGGGGGCAACGCCCCCCGTAGCTCCTGGTTTTTCACCAATTTAACATGCTAAAATTAACAAAGACAGCACCATTTGAAGAAAATATTTTAGTGTTTAAAGACATGAAAACATCATTAATAGAACATACATAACCCAATTATCCTAATGAATCACTGTATATGGTTCAGTCCCAACAGTATTTAGGCACTAATATTTACATCTTGTGTTCATTTCACATCCACAGGTGTCACATTGATCAGTGTTATTATCTACAGTTTATTTACAGTATTACCACATTACTTCAGTTCATGTAATGTAAACATTTCATTCTTTTCGCCAAAATAGGATATACATTTATGAAAATAATTAAACATGTTTAGTATTGTTTACTCATATTTGAAAATAGGAAATAATAATAATGTGGGGACACTGACATATTGATAGATAGATAGATAAATAGATAGTACTTTATTGATTCCTTCAGGAGAATTGCATGAAACAAGTGTGAAAATATTTACCTTCAAGATTGTTACACCACTGACAATAGTTTCAACAGACTACATAAGAACTTAATATTACAAAATAGTATTATATGCAAATTTATTTCAAATAAATTGTTAACTGGATTCAATAATGCGACTCTTTGATTTCTGTAATTTCATAATATATTTTCAAGTGGCTTTTATTTTTAGAAAAACCCATTTATATTTCGCTAAGCAATAATTGGTTAATATTTAAAACAAACATGCGTATTTCGCAAGCAAATATTTTTTAGCTTACCTCATTATTAACAACCCTGTCTGCAACTGAAGTGGGTGGATCTTTCCTCCCGAAGTCTACGGCAGTTGTCGATGTAAACAAAAGATGAAGTCCGTAAGGTTTGCTCACTTTTGGTTGACATCCAAAAGTACCAGCTAGTGAAAAGTTTGTTTTCCTTGCTTCAAGATGTTTCATATGTTTTTGGCGTTTCGCATGTACTTCCAAAGCCTTGAAACCTTGTGATCCATAGTCAATATTATCATGACACCACGTACACAAAACCTTTCCGGGACGATCGATTTTCCGAATAAAATCACCGAACAAAGTCGTAACTTTCTTCTTCCCAACAGTATCAGTGATTTCCCTTTCCATCCAGTCCCATCGAAACTTATTTTTGACATGTTTATCAATTTCTTTTACTCGTAAAGCGTCCTTTCTCTCGAGAACCGACATTGTTTACATATGGAAAATGGCCGTATAGTAACCATTATGAATGATGACGTTATTAACGTCATCATTCATAACAGATGTCCTGATTGGTCACAAGGAACATATCGACCAATCAACTACGGCGTAATATAAACTACGTCTCGAATCTTGATTTAGGGTCGGAAAAAAAACGGAAAAACGGGAGATTTTTTTTTTCTCCCCGAGATTAAAAAAGACGGAATTCCGACTTTAGACGGAAAAATCACATGCCTGCATACTTGATCATTTTGCGATATTGCCATATTTTTGCTGAAAGGATTTAGTATAGAACAACGTCAATAAAGTTCGCAACTTTTGGTCTCTGATAAAAAAAAAACCTTGCTCCTACCGGAAGTAGCGTGACGTTGTCAGTTGTTCACTCCCTCATATTTTCCTATTGTTTTCAACGCAGCTAGAGCTATTCGGACCGAGAAAGCAACGATTACCCCATTAATTTGAGCGAGGATGAAAGATTTGTGGATGAAGAACGTTAGAGTGACGGACTAGAATGCAGTGAAATACATTTTTTTTTTTCGCTCTGACCGTAACTTAGGTACAAGCTGGCTCATTGGATTCCACACTCTCCTTTTTCTATTGTGGATCACTGATTTGTATTTTAAACCAACTCGGATACTATATCCTCTGGAAAATGAGAGTCGAGAACGCGAAATGGACATTCACAGTGACTTTTATCTCCACGACAATACATCGACGAAGCTCTTTCGCATGAGCTAACGTGATAGCATCTGTCTCAAATGCAGATAGAAACAAAATAAATAAATCCCTGACTGGAAGGATAGACAGAACAACAATACTATTAAACCATGGACATGTAACTACACGGTTAATAGATCTCAGCCTGGCAAAGCTTAACAATGCTGTTGCTGACGACGCTATGGCTAACTTAGCAACTGGACCTCACAGAGCTATGATAAAAACATTAGCGCTCCACCTACGCCAGCCAGCCCTCATCTGCTCATCAACACCCGTGCTCACCTGCGTTCCAGCGATCGACGGTGCGACGAAGGACTTCACCCGATCATCCGTGCGGTGGGCGGCTAGCATCGGCTAGGCGTCTGCTATCCAAGTAAGTAGTCCTTGTTGTGTTGCTACAGCCAGCCGCTAATACACCGATCCCACCTACAACGTTCTTCTTTCCAGCCTCCATTGTTCATTAAACAAATTGCAAAAGATTCACCAACACAGATGTCCAGAATACTGTGGAATTATGAAATGAAAACAGAGCTTTTTTGTATTGTATTCAATGGGGAAGGCATACCTCTGTTCCCCTGGCTACGTCACGCGCATACGTCATCCTCCAAAGGCTTTTTCAACCGGAAGTTTAGCGGGAAATTTAAAATTGCACTTTATAAGTTAACCCGGCCGTATTGGCATGTGTTGCAATGTTAAGATTTCATCATTGATATATAAACTATCAGACTGCGTGGTCGGTAGTAGTGGCTTTCAGTAGGCCTTTACGTCATTGACAGCGATCGATAGCACTTCGGCTTTGACTGCCCGTCGCTGGAAGGATACTTCGTCTTTGACAGCTGCTGGTATCTGAAGAAATCGATTATTGTTTTTTTTTTGTACAGGCGCGAAACAGGACAGTCGCGTGCCGGCTAAGGACCCCCGGCAACTTTGTGACTTTATTGGACGCAGCCCCGGAAGTAAATGGGGGGGGGGGAAGGTTTTTGTAGGGGGGAAGAAATTTGGCGTGACAGCTGCAGCAGTGCCTGATGAATAATTGCCTGTTTCAAAGAGTGCTGCTCGTTTTTCGTATGTGGGTAACAACATTTAACTATGTATATATATTTCCCAATTGGTTCAACCGCCACCCGCCCGAATCTATTTAAAATCTTTTTTTTTCGTCATGCATCCGCCCGACCCGCGGATTATCCGCGGACTCCGCGGTTGTGTCCGCAAACCGCGCATCTCGAGTGCATATATACACTATATTGCCAAAAGTATTTGGCCACCCATCCAAATGATGAGAATCAGGTGTCCTAATCACTTGGCCCGGCCACAGGTGTATCAAATCAAGCACTTAGGCATGGAGACTGTTTCTACAAACATTTGCGAAAGAATGGGCCGCTCTGATGAATTAGAACGGAGACTGAGAGCCAGGCCTTCTCCACCAACATCAGTGTGTGACCTCACCAATGCGCTTTTGGAAGAATGGTGGAAAATTGCTATGAACACACTCCGCAACCTTGTGGACAGCCTTCCCAGAAGAGTTGAAGCTGTAATAGCTGCAAAAGGTGGACCCACATCATATTGAATCCTATGGGTTAGGAGTGGGATGGCACACCAAGTTCATATGTGAGTCAAGGCAGGTGGCCAAATACTTTTGGCAATATAGTGTATGTATATTTATACACATATATGTATATGTATATATACATATGTACATACATATATACATACTGTATATATATATGTGTGTGTGTGTGTGCGCATATACATATGTGTGCACATATATGCATATTTATACTCATACACTACCGTTCAAAAGTTTGGGGTCACCCAAACAATTTTGTGGACTAGCCTTCATTTCTAAGAACAAGAATAGACTGTCGAGTTTCAGATGAAATTTCTCTTTTTCTGGCCAATTTGAGCGTTTAATTGACCCCACAAATGTGATGCTCCAGAAACTCAATCTGCTCAAAGGAAGGTCAGTTTTGTAGCTTCTGTAACGAGCTAAAGTGTTTTCAGATGTGTGAACATGATTGCACAAGGGTTTTCTAATCATCAATTAGCCTTCTGAGCCAATGAGCAAACACATTGTACCATTAGAACACTGGAGTGATAGTTGCTGGAAATGGGCCTCTATACACCTATGTAGATATTGCACCAAAAAGCAGACATTTGCAGCTAGAATAGTCATTTACCACATTAGCAATGTATAGAGTGTATTTCTTTAAAGTTAAGACTAGTTTAAAGTTATCTTCATTGAAAAGTACAGTGCTTTTCCTTCAAAAATAAGGACATTTCAATGTGACCCCAAACTTTTGAACGGTAGTGTATATGTGTATATACATATATACATATGTACATACATATATACACATATATATGTGCGTGCGCATATATATGTGTGCATATATATATGTATATTTCTACACATATGTATGTGTATATGTATTTATAAATACATATGTACATACTGTATAGATGTGTGTGTGTCCGCATAAATATGTACAGTATATTTATACTCATATATGTATATGTATATATGCATATATACTGTACATATGTACATACATATACACATGTGTGTGAGCATATACATATGTGTGCATGTATGTATATCTATACACGTATATGTATGTATACATATGTGTGTGTGTGTGCGCGCGCATGTATATGTATATTTATACACATGTGTATATGTATATATATACACATATGCACATAATGTGTATATATGTGTGTGCGCATATATATGTGTGCATCTATATGTATACTCATATATGTATATATACATATGTACATACATATACATATGTGTCCGCATATACATATATATGTGCACATATAAATGTATGTGTATAAATATATATATATATATATATATATATATATATATATATATATATATATATATATATATATATATATATATATATATATATATATATATATATATATATATATATATATATATATATATATATATATATTAGGGCTGCAACTAACGATTAATTTGATAATCGATTAATCTGTCGATTATTACTTCGATTGATCGGATAAAAGAGACAAACTACATTTCTATCCTTTCCAGTATTTTATTGAAAAAAACAGCATACTGGCACCATACTTATTTTGATTATTGTTTATCAGCTGTTTGTACATGTTGCAGTTTATAAATAAAGGTTTATTTAAAAAAAATAAAAAAAAAATAAAAAAAAAATTTAAAAAGCTTCTGCGCATGCGCATAGCATAGATCCAACGAATCGATGACTAAATTAATCGGCGACTATTTTTATAATCGATTTTAATCAATTTAATCGATTAGTTGTTGCAGCCCTAATATATATATATATATATATATATATATATATATATATATATATATATATATATATATATATATATATATATATATATATAAATATATATGTACATATGTATGTATATACAGTATATATATACAATATATAAGTATATATATATACATATGTATGTATATACAGTATATATATACAATATATACGTATATATATATATATATACACATATATGTGTATAAATATACATTAACCGTATACACACACACACACATATATATATATATATATACACACACACGTGTGTGTGTGTGTGTGTGTATGCGTGTGTGCGTGTGTGTGTGTGTGTGGATGTATATATAATCAGATGCGAATGGATATATTTGTGCACCCTTACAAACTATCATATTGTCATACAGTCACATATATGCTGACAACCAGTCTACTGTGTCGACTGGGGATGTAAACACATGAATGTGACCAACATTATCATGGTTATCATTATGGTCTAAAACTTATTTAATAAAATGTATTCCTATGAACTTTTTAAAAAAAAAAATCAATACATTTTTTAAATCTATGAATCAATTTAGAATCCAGTTGAATAAGAATCGTGATTGGGGTATTTTTGTGCCGCCCCGATGTTTGTGTATATTTTCGGCAGTCTTACCTTGACAGCCACCAGCATCTTGTCTTTGGTGGGACTCAGGTTGTAACACTCGGCCAGGAAGACTTTTCCGAAGGCTCCCTCGCCGAGCTCCCTCTTCAGGATGATGTCTCTGCGCTTGATATGCTGCACCACTGACATGTCCACAGCAGCCAGGCAGGGAGAGAGGAGGCAGAGAGTGACCTTTTCGCTAGATAAACAACATCGCCACATTCCACTCAATGCACAAAATATGTCTGCAATGAAAAGGCTTTCATAACACCAGAAAAAAACAGGGGCGAGGGTGTGTGTGTGTGGAAGTACCAGGAACGACGATGAGAACCTGCAACGGTAAACAGAATGCAATCAGAGAAGCAGAGGTGCCATTTAAATGTGTTTATGCTAATTTATGTAGCGCATGCTGCAACACGAGCAACTTAGGTGGTGTGATTGGACCACCGCAGGAAGATATTCTTTGTTGTTTTGCTTTTTGTGTGTGAAGGGGTAGAAGTAGACGTAAAATAACAAAACCCAACATGTTCTGGATTGTTTGAATAGTGGGGAAAAGAAACATTTATTTGGTGTGCACGTCCCTAAAATCAGCCACCATGGGTAAAATTACCATAAACGCTGCAATTAACAAGTATGTTGTCAGGTGTGTGGGCTACAAAAACAATCACTGGGGGCTCTAATTAAAAACAAACTGTTGTGGCTGTAGGGAACCCCATCGTTGTGGTTTTTTGTTAATTACCTCGACATGATGGCAGTAGCTGCATGTAAAGTATTATAAGTGCTCAACATTTTGTTTCAGCGAGTCCATCGTATTTTGGTTTAGTTCTTAAAACGGGGTCCAAAGTCAAAATGCTCCTTGGGAACCTTTTTGGCTGAGAGAGCCATGAAAGCCAAATATTTTAAAATGTATTTCCATGAGAGCCATATAATATTTTGTAACACTGAATACAACTAAATGCGTGCATTTTTAGGTAAGACCAACATTTTTAGAGTATAACAAGTCTATTCTTTTTAATAACGTTTTTAATAACAAGTCTATTCTTTTTAATAACGTTGTTATTCTGAATCTAACCACTGATAAATGAAATACTTCTTACCATTAATGCATACTTGCCAACCTTGAGACCTCCGATATTGGGAGGTGGGGGGGGGGCGTGGCTAAGGGCGTGGTTAAGAGAGTATATTTACAGCTAGAATTCACCAAATCAAGTATTTCATATATATATAATATATATATATATATACAGTATATGTATGAAATACTTGACTTTCAGTGAATTCTGGCATATATATATATATATATATATATATATATATATATATATATATATATATATATATATATATATATATATATATATATATATATATATTTATTTATTTATTTTTTTTTTAATTTTACTATACATATAAATAGAATACTTGAATTTCAGTGTTCTGCAGGCTATCCAGTAGATGGCAGTATTGTCCTGTTTAAGAGTGTCACAACATTGCTGTTTACGGCAGACGAACTGCTTTACGGTAGACTAAACGTGACTGCTGTTGTTGTGTGTTGGTACCGCGCTGGGAGGACGTTAATGAAACTGCCTAACAATAAACCCACATAAGAAACCAAGAACTCTCTCTCCTTGTTGTGCACTCTCCTCTCTAAAAGCCGTAGATGTTATGACGTCATTGGGCAGGCAAGCTGTTTATATTGTGGGAAAGCGGATGTGAGAACGGCTGTCCCCACTCAGGGGACAGCCGTTTGACCTGGAGGGGGCGTGGCTGAATACCGGGAGTTTGTCGGGAGAAAATCTCTGCCGGGAGGTTGTCGGGAGAGGCGCTGAATACCGGGATTCTCCCGCTAAAAACGGGAGGGTTGGCAAGTATGCATTAATGCAACTTCTTGAACAGGTGCGGTAGAAAACGGATGGATGAATTAAAATGCATGAGAATGTTTTATATCTTGAACGTTATTTCTAACACTGTGATTACCAGCGGAATTATTCATTAATTATCGTGTTAAGCAATGTCAGCTAAGATTTACCTGAGAGCCAGATGCAGTCATCAAAAGAGCCACATGTGGCTCGAGAGCCCTGAGGTCGGTAGGTTGTGAGTTCAAACCCCGGCCGAGTCATACCAAAGACTATAAAAATGGAACCCATTACCTCCCTGCTAGTACTCAACATCAAGGGTTGCAATTGGGGGTTAAAACACCAAAAATGATTCCCGGGCGCAGCCACCGCTGCTGCTCACTGCTCCCCTCACCTCCCGGTGGGTGATTAAGGGTGATGGGTCAAATGTAGGGCTGCAACAACTAATCGATTAAATCGATTAAAATCGGTTATAAAAATAGTTGGCGATTAATTTAGTCATTGATTCGTTGGATCTATGCTATGCGCATGCGCAGAGGTAATTTTTTTATTTTATTTAATTTTTTTTAATTTTTTAAATAAACCTTTATTTATAAACTGCAACATGTACAAATAGCTGAGAAACAATAATCAAAATAAGTATGGTGCCAGTATGCTGGGTTTTTTTCAATAAAATACTGGAAAGGATAGAAATGTAGTTTGTCTCTTTTACCCGATTATTAATCGATGAATCGAAGTAATAATCGACAGATTAATCGATTATCAAATTAATCGTTAGTTGCAGCCCTAGTCAAATGCAGAGAATAACTTTGTGTGTGACAATCATTGGTACTTTAACTTTAGTATGCTGACTCAGTGTTTCCCATAAACTGCCAAGATACCTGTGGTGGTGGGGGCGTGGCTATGGGCGTGGTCACCGTGACATCATCGAGTAATTTGCATAATTTACTACAATGATATGATTTTCTCCAAAAAGGCTCAAAAAATGTATACTTACTAATTAATAATAACAGTTTTGTTTTAAACGTCCATCCATCCATCCATTTTACATTATGAATACACAAAAGATAACTACTACAGTATCAAATTAGTATTAGTATCTGAAGCACCGTCTCCACGTGTGTTTATTGACAACAGGGTTATAACCTGGAAACGTTAGCTCGTCGGTATGGTAACAGGTGACTGTTACTGCGTGCATTCTTTCGTATCTCAAGTTATCATTACGTATATGTATTGTTGCATTTTAACAACTGTATTGTTGATAATAAAGGTAAAGTATTGGTATTGTTCATTATCAATAGCGCTATTTCTATTGGTGTTTGTATTGCTCCATTTGTAGTGTCATAATGCTCATTGTCATTTCTGTATTGTTTTTTATTTTCGCTAACTGCTTATTTGCTATTACTTTTACCACCATATTTGTACATGTCGTATTTGCTGATGTTGCTCTGTTGTTGTTGTTGTTGTGTTTGCTGTTGTTGTTTTTGTCTCTCTGTCTAATCCCCCTCTTGTCCCCACAATTTCACCCCCCCCCCGTCTTCTTTTTTCTCTCTTTCTATCCCCTCCTGCTCCGGCCCGGCTGCACCAAATGATAATATAAATACATTTAATAAAGTCAAATACAAATAAGGCAACAAGAGAAGTATCCTACACTTCTCTTTTGTAAAGTAAATCTGAACAGCCGATATAGGCATCTACATCTACTATATGATTTGCCTGAGAAGCTGGAAAGGAAAAAAAAAAAAAAAAAGCCGAAAAATCTATTTGTGGCGGACGTAATTCTTTTGTGGCGGGCCGCCACAAATAAATGAATGTGTGGGAAACAGTGTAACTTCAGCAAGCCAACGGCTACAGTAGAATGCGCCATGTACCAAGTTATATGACTTTGAGGCGTAGGGTTGAAAAATAGGCTAAAAAAGGTAACATGCTAACTTTTTTTAAAGAAAATGTTACACTTTTTTTTAAGCTAATTTACCAGTCGTACACCTTAGAGTTATATGTGATACGTGCTAACTAATATTACCAGCTTTGTAATTTTAGCATGCGGTTGCTGTCGGCAACTCTGGAGCTTTTTCCAAAATGTATGAAAATGGAAAAAAGATGGGGGCAAAAAAATATATTTTTTGTTTTAATATAGTTTCTGTAAGAGGACAGCCATGACACAAAGCTTCCTAATTGTTACAAATCCCACTTTCTATATTAAACATGCTTCACTGATGAGTATTTGGCAAGCGCCGTTTTGTCCTGATGTCGGCGGTACTTGAACTCACCATAGTTTGTTTACATGTATAACTTTCGTCAATGCTGCCACAGAAAGACGTGTTTTACGCCACCCCTTTGTCTCACATTGTCCACCAAACGTTTTATACTGTGCATGAATGCACAAAGATGAGCTTTGTTGATGTTATTGACTTGTGTAAAGTTCTAATCAGGCATATATTCGCGCTGCTATTACAAACCCCGTTTCCATATGAGTTGGGAAATTGTGTTAGATGTAAATATAAACGGAATACAATGATTTGCATATCATTTTCAACCCATATTCAGTTGAATATGCTACAAAGACAACATATTTGATGTTCAAACTGTAGACTGTATATACTGTAATATTGTACATGGTCATTGGTTTATATTGTATATATGTTATAGACATAATATAATATATCTGTATATAAATTACTCTGTACACATATTATGTATATATTCGTATATATGTTAGATTTTTTTATAGCTATATTAGTCTATTTATACCTGCATTGTCCTTTCCATCATTGTAACTGAGCTACTGTGTTGAACAATTTCCCTTGTGGATCATTAAAGTTTGTCTAAGTCTAAGTCTAAACATTTTATTTTTTGCAAATAATCATTAACTTTAGAATTTGATGCCAGCAACACGTGACATAGAAGTTGGGAAAGGTGGCAATAAATACTGATAAAGTTGAGGAATGCTCATCAAACACTTATTTGGAACATCCCACAGGTGAACAGGCAAATTGGGAACAGGTGGGTGCCATGATTGGGTATAAAAGAAGATTCCATGAAATGCTCAGTCATTCACAAACAAGGATGGGGCGAGGGTCACCACTTTGTCAACAAATTGGTGAGCAAATTGGTGAACAGTTTAAGAAAAACCTTTCTCAACCAGCTATTGCAAGGAATTTAGGGATTTCACCATCTACGCTCCGTAATATCATCAAAGGGTTCAGAGAATCTGGAGAAATCACTGCACGTAAGCAGCTAAGCCCGTGACCTTCCATCCCTCAGGCTGTAGTGCATCAACAAGCGACATCAGTGTGTAAAGGATATCACCACATGGGCTCAGGAACACTTCAGAAACCCACTGTCAGTAACTACAGTTGGTCGCTACATCTGTAAGTGCAAGTTAAAACTCTCCTATGCAAGGCGAAAACCGTTTATCAACAACACCCAGAAACGCCTTAGGCTTCGCTGCGCCTGAGCTCATCTCAAATGGACTGATACAAAGTGGAAAAGTGTTCTGTGGTCTGACGAGTCAGTTTTGGAAACTGTGGACGTCGTGTCCTCCGGACCAAAGAGGAAAAGAACCATCTGGATTGTTCTAGGCGCAAAGTTGAAAAGCCAGCATCTGCGATGGTATGGGGGTGTATTAGTGCCCAAGACATGGGTAACTTACACATCTGTGAAGGCGCCATTAATGCTGAAAGATTCATACAGGTTTTGGAGCAACATATGTTGCCATCCAAGCAACGTTACCATGGACGCCCCTGCTTATTTCAGCAAGACAATGCCAAGCCACGTGTTACATCAACGTGGCTTCATAGTAAAAGAGTGCGGGTACTAGACTGGCCTGCCTGTAGTCCAGACCTGTCTCCCATTGAAAATGTGTGGCGCATTATGAAGCCTAAAATAGCACAACGGAGACCCCCGGACTGTTGAACAACTTAAGCTGTACATCAAGCAAGAATGGGAAATAATTCCACCTGAGAAGCTTCAAAAATGTGTCTCCTCACTTCCCAAACCTTTACTGAGTGTTGTTAAAAGGAAAGGTGATGTAACACAGTGGTGAACATGCCCTTTCCCAACTACTTTGGCACGTTTCGCAGCCATGAAATTGTAAGTTAATTATTATTTGCAAAAAAAAAATAAAGTTTATGAGTTTGAACATCAAATATCTTGTCTTTGTAGTGCATTCAATTGAATATGGGTTGACAAGGATTTGCAAATCATTGTATTCCGTTTGTATTTACATCTAACACAATTTCCCAACTCATATGGAAACGGGGTTTGTACAACATTGGTTCTGCCGCTGCTGTGTTGTGCAATACGCTGCATGAACTCCAAATCATCAAGACATCACATTTGGGAACTGGCCACCCCTGTCTACATCGGATGCCAGTTAGCTGAAAGTCAACAAAGGCGCTAACATTTTTTCAAACGGCGTCAAACTGAAAGATCCTTGACGGACACGAGTGACAAGTGACGGGATGGATGTCACCGCAGGCGCGCCATGAGGATGTCTTCAGCTTCCTAAATAGCTGACGTCTTCCCTGTGATAGACGACAACGCCGCCGTGCACCAGCGTGAGTCATAAAAGTGCGTCAGAGCGCACAGATGGAGGAAGGATAGAGATTTTGGGAAGTTTACTCCGAAATAAGCCGAGCGACGTGGCTAAACGCGGCATTAAAGGGATTATGAGGTATTCACTGGGGCTGCTTTTCATACATTCTTCACAACATTCTGCAGACACCAGTCAAAGATCCTCCATATGACAAGAGCCAGCTTCCGTTTGGAAGGAATCTACTGCAAATGTGCTGGTCAAAGATCATCTACAGGACAGGAGCACTTTATTTTCCTCCCCTCCTCCTCCACGTCGCAAAGCCTTTTTTCAAAAAGAGGTCATTCGACAACGCCGCTCTCTCATTATAAACGTCCCCTTGTGGCGCCTCAATGCCGCCAATAAAGCAGGCGGAGATTTGCTGCTTTATTTGGAGCTTCCAATTGTTGGGAGTCAAAAGTCGGATTAAAAAAAAAAAAAAGAAAAAGGACGTTCGGCGCAGTTTTGACAACCTCATTTATTTTTGTCGCCTATACGGGATGAAAATAACGGAAATAGGCGACTTAAAGGCCTACTGAAATGAAATTTTTTTATTTAAACGATATTGCCATATTTTTGCTGAAAGGATTTAGTAGAGAACGACGATAAAGATCGCAAAAAAAGCCTTGCCTGTACCGGAAGTAGCGTGACGTAGTCAGTTGAAAGGCTCCTCACATTTTCCTATTGTTTTCAATGCAGCTAGAGCGATTCGGACCGAGAAAGCAGCGATTACCCCATTAACTTGAGCGAGGATGAAAGATTTGTGGATGAGGAACGTTAGAGTGAAGGACTAGAATGCAGTGCAAGACATATCTTTTTTCGCTCTGACCATATCTTAGGTACAAGCTGGCTCATTGGATTCCACACTCTCTACTTTTTCTATTGTGGATCACGGATTTGTATTTTAAACCACCTCGGATACTATATCCTCTTGAAAATGACAGTCGAGAACGCGAAATGGACATTCACAGTGACTTTTATCTCCACGACAATACATCGGCGAAGCTCTTTAGCTACTGAGCTAACGTGATAGCATCGGGCTTTACTGCATATAAAAACAAAATAAATAAATCCCTGAAGAAGATCAACAATACTATTAAACCATGGACATGTAAATACACGGTTAATGCTTTCCAGCCTGGCGAAGGTTAACAATGCTGTTGCTAACGACGCCATTGAAGCTAACTTAGCAACCGCACCTCACAGAGCTATGCTAAAAACATTAGCTATCCACCTACGCCAGCCAGCCCTCATCTGCTCATCAACACCCGTGCTCACCTGCGTTCCAGCGATCGACGGTGCGACGAAGGACTTCACCCGATCACAGATGCGGTCGGCGAGACGGAGGAAGTTAAGGTGAGTTCGGCGGCTAGCGCGTCTGCTATCCATCTCTGTCCTCCTGGCTGTGTTGCTGTAGTGCACCGCTAATACACCGATCCCACCTACAACTTTCTTCTTTGCAGTCTTCATTGTTCATCAAACAAATTGCAAAAGATTCACCAACACAGATGTCCAGAATACTGTGGAATTTTGAAATGAAAACAGAGCTTTTTTGTGTTGTATTCAATGGGGTACCAATACTTCCGTATCAACCGTTTACGTCACGCGCATACGTCATCATATCTAGACGTTTTCAACCGGAAGTGTGGCGGGAAACTTGAAATTGCACTTTATAAGTTAACCCGGCCGTATTGGCATGTGTTGCAATGTTAAGATTTCATCATTGATATATAAACTATCAGACTGCGTGCTTTTTGCAGATGATGTGGTCCTGATGGCTTCATCTGGCCAGGATCTTCAGCTCTCACTGGATCGGTTCACAGTTGAGTGTGAAGCGACTGGGATGAGAATCAGCACCTCCAAGTCCGAGTCCATGGTTCTCGCCCGGAAAAGGGTGGAGTGCCATTTCCGGGTTGCGGAGGAGACCCTGCCCCAAGTGGAGGAGTTCAAGTACCTTGGAGTCTTGTTCACGAGTGAGGGAAGAGTGGATCGTGAGATCGACAAGCGGATCGGTGCGGCGTCTTCAGTAATGCAGACGCTGTATCGATCCGTTGTGGTGAAGAAGGAGCTGAGCCGGAAGGCAAAGCTCTCAATTTACCGGTCGATCTACGTTCCCATCCTCACCTATGGTCAGGAGCTTTGGGTTATGACCGAAAGGACAAGATCACGGGTACAAGCGGCCGAAATGAGTTTCCTCCACCGGGTGGTGGGACTCTCCCTTAGAGATAGGGTGAGAAGCTCTGTCATCCGGGAGGAGCTCAAAGTAAAGCCACTGCTCCTCCACATGGAGAGGAGCCAGTTGAGGTGGTTCGGGCATCTGGTCAGGATGCCACCCGAACGCCTCCCTAGGGAGGTGTTTAGGGCACGTCCGACCGGTAGGAGGCCACAGGGAAGACCCAGGACACGTTGGGAAGACTATGTCTCCCGGCTGGCCTGGGAAAGCCTCAGGATCCCCCGGGAAGAGCTGGACGAAGTGGCTGGGGAGAGGGAAGTCTGGGTTTCCCTGCTTAGGCTGCTGCCCCCGCAACCCGACCTCGGATAAGTGGAAGAAGATGGATGGATGGATGGACTGCGTGGTCGGTAGTAGTGGGTTTCAGTAGGCCTTTAAGACGGCACAAGAGTGACCAAAAGTTTTTTTTAAAAAGGGGTTAATTTTGAAGGACATGTTCCTGTCAGTAGTCACATTTGAACCGATACGGTACCAATTCCCCATATCTGGGAGTCGTACCAAACGCACCAATTTACCTTAGAACAGTGGGCTGATGACCTAATTTGATGTTTACGTTACATGTAAAAAAGCAAATAATTAGCATACGCTACCGTTCAAAAGTTTGGGGTCACATTGAAATGTCCTTATTTTTGAAGGAAAAGCACTGTACTTTTCAATGAAGATAACTTTAAACTAGTCTTAACTTTAAAGAAATACACTCTATACATTGCTAATGTGGTAAATGACTATTCTAGCTGCAAATGTCTGGTTTTTGGTGCAATATCTACATAGGTGTATAGAGGCCCATTTCCAGCAACTATCACTCCAGTGTTCTAATGGTACAATGTGTTTGCTCATTGGCTCAGAAGGCTAATTGATGATTAGAAAACCCTTTTGCAATCATATTCACACATCTGAAAACAGTATAGCTACAAAACGGACCTTCCTTTGAGCAGATTGAGTTTCTGGAGCATCACATTTGTGGGGTCAATTAAATGCTCAAAATGGCCAGAAAAAGAGAACTTTCATCTGAAACTCGACAGTCTATTCTTGTTCTTAGAAATGAAGGCTATTCCACAAAATTGTTTGGGTGACCCCAAACTTTTGAGCGGTAGTGTATCGCGGGTTTGTCTCTGTGCGATATAGAAAATGACTATATCGTGATATTCGAGCATACGTTCTCGCGCAGTTGCTTTTAGCTGCGTGCATTACACTGCAGGCTCTTCTCACTCTTTGTTGTCTCTCCTCACAGAGACATAAAACAAGCGCACCTTCTTACATACGTCACATACTGTCGCGGGTGCAACATCATACGCCCTCGCCGAGCAGAGATGTAGTGGAATGGGTAACGTTAGCTGTGGTGCTAGCGGTAATACGAGAGAAAGAAGGTGCAAATCTGGTAACAAATGAAGGAAGAAGAATTAATTCCCAAGAAAAACAGCACGGGGTCCATCGTCTGGCGGTGGTTTGGCTTCAAGCGGGAAGATGTTGAACAGACAACCGTAATATGTCAAGTATGCCGCAAGAGAATGAAGAGTGCTTGAAACTCTGCATGTCAACATCTCCGTTCAGTGCCACACCCACAAAATGCCCAAGCAACCATTTCCACATCTACACCGTATGAAAAAAATAGTCAACAACAGAAGGAGATAACGTCCGCAGGAACCTACCACATAGCGAAGGACATACACTATTTGATTTCCTATTAATGCAGCTCATTTTTATTTGACAGTTATTTAAATATCTTGTGTCACATCATGCACAAAAGTGCACTTTATTTGTTTTTAACTATTGTAGTGGCGTTCTGTACAAAAAGTGCACTTTAATTTAGTGTTGTTTTGATATGGACAGGACAAAAAAAAAAAAAAATTTTTTAAAAGGTTACATTTAAAATAAAATAAAAAAAGTTCTCTTTGTCCTTTCCCCCCCCCCCCATAGGTCATACAAATATCAATAATTATCGATAGACAGTTTTCAGGCATATCGCCCAGGTAATTTTCATGTTTACGTTACATGTAAAAAAGCAAATAATTAGCATATAAACAAATCACCCCCAGGCCAACATTTCTGACATAAAGGCGGATAAATTGTAGTAGACCCGGTTTGAAAAGACCCAACAAAGCATTCATGTTTACACCTCTTTTGCATGACCGAGTAAGCGAGGGCGTCGCTGAGAAGTCCTCATTATTACGGCGCGTGCTGACGAGCCACCCCGCCATGTTTGAGCAGCTAAATGGGCTCTCCATCAAACGGCGAGACACTCGTGTCACTTTGCTTCCTTCCAGCCGAGCAATTTCGCCACTGGATCTGGCAACTCCTCAAAGCCATTTTCAACTTTATTTAACTTTGATTCCAGGCGGGAGCCAAGCGGCACCGCTGCTGATAAATGATCCCGAACGGGCCAGAAAGGACGTGAGTGACGCTGCAGACAGCAAAGAACATTCTGTACCTTTCAATCAAACATGCAGCTGACTCATTGCCTCGTGTTTATGAAGCACTTCATCCAGCCGTAATACTAAAAACAGCAGCTTCGCTGAAGAGTCTGAACCAGGGCTGCCCAAACGTTTGCCTCTAAGGGCCAAAGTGAAAATGTGCGAATCATCCACGTGCCAAACAGCAATGTTTACCATCCAACAGCACCATGAATTGATTAACGTGGACCCCGACTTAAACAAGTTGAAAACCAGCTCAGTTTTAACAAAAACACGTATTTTAGGATTATTATGCATTATAAAATGTTGACTATGTTTTATGTCTTTAGTTTAAAAAATATATATACCGTATTTCCTTGAATTGGCGCAGGGAATATAGTATTCGCACGTCTAGAATTACTGCAGGGTCAAACTCGTTTCTCAAAATAATTAACGCATGCTTGGCCTTATCGCCGGTTTATTATTGAAGCTGGATCAAATTCGTTTCGCAAAATATTAATTTTATTATCGCATGTCTATAATTTTCGCCGGGTCAAACTCGTTTCGCAAAATATTTAGCATATGGCTAGAACTTCCACCGGGTCAAATTCGTTATGTCACGAGTGACGCATCTGTCCTCATTTTCAAAATGGAGGAAGCTGCTTTCAGTAGTTTACAATCGCACAAAGGAAAAAAATAAAGAGCTTTTCAGTAGGATTTAAGGTCCAAGCTATTGAATACCGGTACAGTATGCTAAAGAGAACAGTAAGCAGCTATGTTTTATTAATATACCGTAGCTGCGTGTGTGAAATACTGTATAAGTCATTAAATGACTCCCGCCTCCTGGTGGTAGAGGGCGCTGCCGTGCTAGTGATCCTTCTTGTGACTTCCGGTACTGCAGAAGAAGTGAACACACGCAGCAAGAGATTTTTTTTTTTTCCTCTGCCTGAACTTTTAACATGGAGGATTACATACCGGTATCTAAAATAAAACAGTTTTCTAAACTGGACTTTCAATCGAAGCAGGAGGTAATAATTAAAGGAATATCTCCATCGAAACAGAGACTTTTAAAACTGAAGAAAGAAAATAAGGAAGACTTCTATAAACAAGTTATCGATGCTTTTGGTCAGAAGGAGCTGCAAATGGACTCCATTTATAAGTACAGGTAAGACCATAATAACGTTTTTTAAATTAAATGTGCTTTTCATGATGGTATGCTTACATCACACTCAAAGCGCACGCCTAAATTTTATGGATTCCTTTTGGTAAACGCCGGAGTGAGAAGAGGTTTTAAAATAATTACCGCATGCACGGCCATCCCGCCGGTTTCCGGTAAACGCAGGAGTGACAGGAGGTTTTAAATTAATTAACGCCCCTGCGGCTATTCAAGGAAATACGGTATAATACGCTTTTTAAAATGGCTTTGAAATTTACCTAAACATACACTAAGTCCATTGACTGTTTTATGTCCTTAGTTTTGACACAATCACATACTTTACGATTATTACGCATTATGAAATGTCTTTAAAGGCCTACTGAAAGCCACTACTACCGACCACGCAGTCTGATAGTTTATACATCAATGATGAAATCTTAACATTGCAACACATGCCAATACGGCCGGGTTAACTTATAAAGTGCAATTTTAAATTTCCCGCTAAACTTCCGGTTGAAAACGTCTTTGGATGATGACGTATGCGCGTGACGTAACCAGTGAAACAGAAGTATCGGTACCCCATTGAATCCAATACAAAATAGCTCTGTTTTCATCTCATAATTCCACAGTATTCTGGACATCTGTGTTGGTGAATCTTTTGCAATTTGTTTAATGAACAATGGAGACTGCAAAGAAGAAAGTTGTAGGTGGGATCGGTGTATTAGCGGCGGACTACAGCAACACAACCAGGAAGACTTTGACTCGGATAGCAGACGCGCTAGCCGACGCTAGCCACCGACCGCACGGATGATCGTGGTGAAGTCCTTCATCCTTCCGTCGATCGCTGGAACGCAGGTGAGCACGGGTGTTGATGAGCAGATGAGGGCTGGATGGCGTAGGTGGAGCACTAATGTTTTTATCATAGCTCTGTGAGTTCCCGTTACTAAGTTAACTTCAATGGCGTCGTTAGCAACAGCATTTTTAAGCTTCGCCAGGCTGGAAAGCATTAACCGTGTATTTACATGTCCATGGTTTAATAGTATTGTTGATCTTCTGTCTATCCTTCCAGTCAGGGATTTATTTATTTTGTTTCTATATGCAGTTAAGCACGATGCTATCACGTTAGCTCCGTAGCTAAAGTGTTTTGTCGATGTATTGTCGTGGAGATAAAAGTCACTGTGAATGTCCATTTCGCGTTCTCGACTCTCATTTTCAAGAGGATATAGTATCCGAGGTGGTTTAAAATACAAATCCGTGATCCACAATAGAAAAAGGAGAGAGTGTGGAATCCAATGAGCCAGCTTGTACCTAAGTTACGGTCAGAGCGAAAAAAGATATGTCTTGCACTGCATTCTAGTCCGTCACTCTAACGTACCTCATCCACGAATCTTTCATCCTCGCTCAAATTAATGGGGTAATCGTCGCTTTCTCGGTCCGAATCGCTCTAGCTGCATTGAAAACAATAGGAAAATATGAGGAGGCGATCAACTGACTACGTCACGCTACTTCCGGTAGGGGCAAGGCTTTTTTTTTATCAGACCAAAAGTTGCAAACTTTATCGTCGTTGTTCTATACTAAATCCTTTCAGCAAAAATATGGCAATATCGCGAAATGATCAAGTATGACACATAGAATGGATCTGCTATCCCCGTTTAAATAAAACAAATTCATTTCAGTAGGCCTTTAAGTCTTTGTTACTTAGAATATGTTGCCCATACTAAAGTGTTACCAAAAACATAACTTTGTCTTGAATTTAAAAAAAATTATATATATATATATATATTTCACTAAAGAAGGGTTCTGTGAATGCGCATATGAAACTGGTGGGGTTTGTTACCTCCAAAAAGGTTAAGAACCACTGCCCTAGGTCCTTTGACTATAATTTTTGTGTTCCGTTTTGACAAAATCACATACTTTACAATTATCATGCATTATAAAATGTCTTTGGAATGTACCTAAACTTACACTAGCTATGTTTTTGTCTTTGGTGTTGACAAAAACGTCATTAAGCACTATAAAACAGCTTTGAATTTAAGGCACGTTAGGTCCGTTGATTACATTTAGACTTGGCGACGTACTGTAAAGTCCTTCAGATTATTTTCATGCTAGCCATTAGCTATGACGCGTTCAGCTACATGCTACATATTTTTGACGTTAAGTTACATGTTATTTACCCGTGAACTTTCCGTTTGATAGCCGTCGACTTCACTGCTCCAAACATTTTCCCGTGGGCTTGTTTTATTCAGGTGCCCGCTTGTCGCGCCTCGTTCCATACGCTAACCTTTACTTCCCCGCGCTAGCTAAGATGACGCGGCACATTCCTCATTTGCTCCCAGTGCACCTGAGAAGAAAACATTCTCCTCTGAGGAAAAGATTTAGTCAGTGGGGTCAGACAGGAAGAGCTTTGTTCTGTTCCTGTACCCGCTTTGTTTGTGCTGCTTTGTTTACCAACCACTCACCCCATTTCCCCAGAGTGTGTGTAGCGCTGTGTTTGTGTGTGTGTGTGTGTGTGTGTGTGTGTGTGCGTGTGTATAGAGTGTTTTGTTGTCGTCTTCAGGTCACGTAAGGTATTTGCAAGGATGAGTGTTTTCATGTTGAAAAGGTCCTTTGATGATTCTGATTTCCATTTCCGTAAGATGCTAGCAATTTTTTTTGCACCCGAGGAGATCAGCTCTCCGAAAAATGAGATATTAAAAATGTGTCTTTTTTTAAACCCAGATAAACTCATTCAATGCTTCACTTTGGAGGTTAATTTGTTTCTTTATTACAAAAGCTTTTTTTGGACTCTAAATAAGTTTATGTAACTGCATTTTTTTTTGCATTTGAATTTCGTGGGACCCCGTGTCACATGACTGCAAACTTGACACCTCATTGGCTGGTTCTGAGACAGGACCGATTGCCTCAGTCTTGATTTGCCGGAAGTGGGTCACATTTTTCTGCGCCAAATTTTTTTCACATTGAATTTTTACACACTGTATTCCACAGGTGTCAGACTCAAGGCCCGGGGGCCAGATGTGGCCCACCACTTCATTTTATTTGGCCCTTGAAAGCCTGGAAATAATATGTATCAATAAAGTACTGTAACTTGTCTTACTGCATGTATTCTTTCTTTCTATTTTGGGAAAAAAATATCGCTCCGGAGTATAAGTCGCACCAGCCGAAAATGCATAATAAAGAAGGAAAAAAACATATATAAGTCTCACTGGAGTATAAGTTGCAATTTTTGGGAACATTTATTTGATAAAAGCCAACACCAAGAATAGACATTTGAAAGGCAATTTAAAATAAATAAAGAATAGTGAACAACAGGCGGAATAAGTGTACGTTATATGAGGCATAAATAACCAACTGAGAACGTGCCTGGTATGTTAACGTAACATATTATGGTAAGAGTCATTCAAATAACTATAACATATAGAACATGCTATACGTTTACCAAACAATCTGTCACTCCTAATCGCTAAATCCCATGAAATCTTATACGTCTAGTCTCTTACGTGAATGAGATAAATAATATTATTTGATATTTTACGGCAGACCTGGGCAGTCTGCGGCCCGCGGGCCACATCCGGCCCGTGAGGCCAATCATAAATTACAAAATAAATTTTAAAAAAGTATCTATGTCGAGTGTGCAATACAACGGTGCTGCTTTTGTTTTGAAAAGCGTTATTTGTATTACTTCCGTGTGGACGTATGCGCGTGCGTGATTGTGAGTGAATGTGAACCGCGGCAATCACAAATTACAAAACAAAGTTTAAAAAACATCTATGTCGTGCGTGCAATACAACTGTGCTGCTTTTATTTTGAAAAGTGTTATTTATGGGCGTATGTCCGGATGTAACTTGTGAGTGAAGGTGCACAGCGACAAGTGATTAGACGCTAAAAAGAGAATGGCGTGTTTCCAACAATGGCGTGTTTCCAACAAGACATGGACTGCCAAGTATTTCTTTACAGAAATGAAAGGTAAAGCCGTGTGCTTAATTTGTGGTACACAGGTTGCTGTGTTTAAAGAATATCATTTGAATCGCCACATTTTGGGGCGTACCCCTGGCCAAACTATGAAAAAAACTGCGACTTATAGTCCGAAAAATACGGTATATGTTGTTTACAAAAAACCTTACGATAATAGTCCTGAGAGGTTCTGCTAGGTGCTAAAAGCTAACAAGTGCTAACCTGCTATTTAGTTTTTCTTTGGTCAGAAAATATGTTCCACTTTCAATACATGATCCTTCTTAAAAGTCTAAAGACAACCACCTAATCAGTTAAACTCCCCCAAAATCTCTTTTGTCAGCATTTCATGGCCAAAAAGTGAAGCTAGCGCTACATGCTTAAGACTATATATGGTCGTGACGGTGCAACATAATAGCTGTCCCCGAGCTCTGTCTTACAGCTGGATTAAAATATTAGCAATAAGTACTTTTTTTTTCTTTGTATGCATTAGATGTCAAGTGGAGACTCGCTAGAGAATAATGGTTTAGTTTAGAGGACAGACATGCTTGAGTTAGAAGTCTATTCTGATAAAAAAAGACAATAAATGTGTTATCGTGACTCCATATTGAGGAACACTTAAATACCTATTATATTATGCTAATATTATAGGACATATTATAGGACATCCAATGAACAATTTCCCTTGTGGATCATTAAAGTTTGTCTAAACTTTAATGGAGAACAGCTTTATGAAAATTAAAAAATTAAAAAATTAAAATAAAATAAATTTAAAAAATATATATATATAAATGGTAAATGGGTTATACTTGTATAGCGCTTTTCTACCTTCAAAGTATTCAAAGCGCTTTGACACTATTTCCACATTCACACACTGATGGCGGGAGCTGAGGAAAGACGCGTAAATTGGTTCATGTTGTTTTTCCTTTCCTAGCATGATGTCGCTCTTAAAATGGGAGTGCAGTGTTAGCATGTACCCAACGTAGCTATGCTAGTGTTTGTAGTTCCTCCTGTTCCTGTTGTTAATGTGGCGTTGTTGTATGTGAGACATGACATCTATTACATTGGGCAAGCGCACACTTACAGTGTGTAAAGTACCCACACTATTGGACAAACGCAGCTCATTAAAGGCCTACTGAAATGAAATGTTCTTATTTAAACGGGGATAGCAGATCCATTCTATGTGTCATACTTGATCATTTCGCGATATTGCCATATTTTTGCTGAAAGGATTTAGTAGAGAACATCCACGATAAAGTTCGCAACTTTTGGTCGCTGATAAAAAAAGCCTTGCCTGTACCGGAAGTAGCGTGACGTCGCAGGTTGAAAGGCTCCTCACATTTCCCCATTGTTTACACCAGCAGCGAGAGCGATTTGGACCGAGAAAGCGACGATTACCCCATTAATTTGAGCGAGGATGAAAGATTCGTGGATGAGGAACATGAGAGTGAAGGATTAGAGTGCAGTGCAGGACGTATCTTTTTTCGCTCTGACCGTAACTTAGGTACAAGGGCTCATTGGATTCCACACTCTCTCTTTTTTCTATTGTGGATCACGGATTTGTATTTTAAACCACCTCGGATACTATATCCTCTTGAAAATGAGAGTCGAGAACGCGAAATGGACATTCACGGTGACTTTTATCTCCACGACAATACATCGGCAAAGCACTTCAGCTACGGAGCTAACGTGATAGCATCGGGCTTAACTGCAGGATCTACTCTCTATTTTATGCTGCTGCTGTCAAATACTGTATATACTGTAATATAGTACATGGTCATTGGTATATATTGTATATATGTTATAGACATAATATAATATATCTGTATATATATTATTCTGTACACATATTATGTATATATTCGTATATATGTTAGATTTTTTTATCGCTATCAGTGTTTCCCATAAACTGCCAAGATACCTGTGGTGGTGGGGGCGGGGCTATGGGCGTGGTCACCATGACATCATCGAGTAATTTGCATAATTTACTACAATGATTTGATTTTCTCTAAAAAGGCTCAAAAAATGTATACTTACTAATTAATGATAACAGTTTTGTTTTAAACGTCCATCCATCCATTTTACAATATAATTACAACACTTTATGTACATATTTATATACAGATTTGAACAGAAAGTTATTCACTGAAATATATTTATTAATTGTGGTTCTTACAAAAAATATATGTTATAAAATATAAAAGCTAAAATGTCTCAAAGCTCTGCCCCTTTAATTAGTGCATACTAAATAATTTAACTTTAGCCTACTACTACAACCATATTATTTACCAGCAACATAAAGTGAAACAGAGGCAGAGGTGTCCTGCCACAGTCAGTAACAAATAAACAGAAAACAGTAGTGGTGGTAGATAGACACAGAGCTTCATCAAACATCTGATCCACTGAACAAAGAGCTCCAAAAATCTTGAACTTTAGACTGCCATCAGTTTTACTCCCTACACTTAACCATGTGTTTCCTACTGCCTGCAGACTTTGCACCTTTTGTTATATACACATGTTGTGTTTCTAATATAAATACATTTAATAAAGTCAAATACAAACAGTATCCTACACTTCTCTTTTGTAAAGTAAATCTAAACAGCCTATATGGGCATCTACATCTACTATATGATTTGCCTGAGAAGCTGGAGAGGACAACAACAACAACAACAACAAAAAAATGTATTTTCTATTTTTATTTTTTTATTTGTGGCGGACGTAATTCTTTCGTGGCGGGCCGCCACAAATAAATGAACGTGTGGGAAACCCTGGCTATATTAGTCTATTTATACCTGCATTGTCCTTTCCATCCTTACACTTTCCATCATTGTAACTGAGCTACTGTGTTGAACAATTTCCCTTGTGGATCATTAAAGTTTGTCTAAGTCTTATTTAAAATTGCTGAAAAATATTATTAAAAAAAAAAAAAAAGACTTTTAAACAATCTGCGCCGCTTTCTAGCTTAATTGTTGCGATTTAGAGCCGCCGAATGAACCACTGCTCGCCTACCTTGGAAACATTTTCATCAAAAAACATCACCTGGAAGGTAATTACCGCTCAGCGAGGGTTGAGTGGGCGTGGCCTAACGGCGATGCGACCGTGCTCAGCGGCGCTCCTCCTCCTGGTGTGATGTCGCGGCGCGGGGGATGTAACAAATCCCTAATTAAAAAAGCAATCTGAGCGATAAAACAAAGCCACTTGCTGCGAGACAGCGGATACGGCCAGGATAGCGATCTGTCATTAGGCTAAAGAATTGTCCTTTGCCTTTCTGCTTTTATCTCGCTAATGCCGCCCAAGCGTTGGCCTTTTATGGAAAGCCTGCGGATTAAAACCAAACAGAAAAAAGTAAAGGGGGGGGTAACTGTGCGAACATTCTAATCAGTCTTCTCAGAGTTGACTGCAAACTAACGATTGCATCACGTCATTTCCACACAATTTCTCCCATACAAACTCATTTGACGAGTTAATACTCCTAACTTTAACTAAATAAATAAATGGGTTTGTGGAGGGAGATGTAGCCAGCGCTGCCTGCAGGAGCAAAAGTCACCGCCTCTGTCCATGGTGCTGAGGACAGAGCACCATCAGACGGGGGCGTGGCAGTGCTGACGGCGAGACACAGCTGGCAGGTGATGAGATTTCACAGGTGGTACGTGTTAATCTAATCATCTGTTGTCTTTAACAGTAAGCAGCCGGGAGCAGGAGGGGAGAGAGGATACGGACGTGACTGAAACGTCACCTTCTACTAGGAGAGAAAATTTTTGTTGACAACATTATCATTAAAAACCTTGTTAAACCTGCACGCTTGGCTCCGGTGCCGCGTCTGACAGTGGGACCGCTAGGAAGCGACTTCCACAGGGTTATACTTGTACAGCGCTTTTCTACCTTCAAGGTACTCAAAGCGCTTTTGACACTCTTTCCACATTCCAGTGTTTCCCACACATTCATTTATTTGTGGCGGCCCGCCACGAAAGAATTAAGGCCGCCACAAATAAAAAATTTTTTTTTTTTTTTTTGTCCAGTCCAGCTTTTCAGGCAAATCATATAGTTGATGTAGATGCCCATATCGGCTGTTCATATTTACTTTACAAAAGAGAAGTGTAGGATCAAGATTTTTGGAGCTCTTTGTTCAGTGGATCAGTTTGATGAAGCTCTGTGTCTATCTGCCACCAATACTGTTTTCTGTTTATTTGTTACTGACTGTGGCAGGACACCTCTGCCTCTGTTTCACTTTATGTTGCTGGTAAATAATATGGTTGTAGTAGTAGGCTAACGTTAAATTATTTAGTATGCACTAATTAAAGGGGCAGAGCTTTAAGAGACATTTTAGCTTTTATATTTTTATAAGATATATTTTTTGTAAGAACCACAATTAATAAATATATTTCAGTGAATAACTTATTGTTCAAATCTGTATATAAATATGTACATAAAGTGTTGCAATGATATTGTAAAATGGATGGATGGATGGACATTTAAAACAAAACTGTTATTAACTAGTAAGTATACATTTTTTGAGCCTATTTAGAGAAAATCATATCATTGTAGTAAATTATGCAAATTACTCGATGATGTCATGGTGACCACGCCCATAGCCACGCCCCCACCGCCACAGGTATCTTGGCAGTTTATGGGAAACATTGCATTCACACACACTTTCACACACTGATGGCGGGAGATGCCATGCAAGGCCCTAACCACGACCCATCAGGAGCAAGGGTGAAGTGTCTTGCTCAAGGACACAACGGACGTGACGAGGTTGGTAGTAGGTGGGGATCGAACCAAGAACCCTCAGATTGCTGGCACGGCCACTCTCCCACGCCGTCCCCGAAACCTGTAGGTGTGGCGAAATTATTCTCTGCATTTGACTTGATCAACCCCTGGGAAGGGAGGGGAGCAGTGAGCAGCAGGGGTGGCCGCGCCCGGGAATCATTTTGGGTGATTTAACCCCCAATTCCAACCCTTGATGCCGAGTGCCAAGCAGGGAGGTAATGGGTCCCATTTTTATAGTCTTTGGTATGACTCGGCCGGGGTTTGAACTCACAACCTACCGATCTCAGGGCGGACATAATTGGCAGTAAAACTGATGTTCTGGCCATTTTCAACATCTGCTCGCTAAAACATATTTTCCTTATGCTATGTAATGTTACCCTGCTACCTTTTAATGCTAACATGTCAGGGAAAGTATACCATACATCTAATAATAATTGTTCTGTTGTTTGACGTGATCTTGCTAGCTTAGTATGCTAATGTTAGTTAGCGCATGCGCTAATTTTACCGGTATACTGTACACCTAATGTTCAAATATTTTGTTGCTTGACTCTATCTTTCTTTTAAACATTTCGTTTAAACATTTCTTGTTTAAAAATTCAGTGTTTTAAAATTCAGTGTATAGAAATTAAATATTAAAAAATTCAGTGTATGAAATTTCAGTGTTTTAAAATCCAGTTTATAAAAATGCAGTGTATAAAATTTAAATGCTTAAAAATTCAGTGTTTTAAAATCCAATATTTAAAAGTTCAGTGTTGAAAAATTCCCTATTTAAAAATTCAGTATTTAAAAATTCAGTGTATAAAATTTAAGTGTTTTAAAATCCAATCTATAAAAATTCCGTGTATAAAAATTTCAGTGTTTATAAATGCAATGTTTTAAAATTCAGTGTGTAAAAGTTCAGCGATGAAAAATTCCCTGTTTAAAAATTCAGTATTTAAAATTTCAGTGTTTTAAAATCCAATCTATAAAAAACCAGTGTACAAAAATGTCTGTGTTTAAAAATGCAGTGTTTTAAAATTTAGTGTGTGAAAGTTCATCGTTGAAAAATTCCTTGTTTAAAAATTCAATATCTAAAAATTCGGTGTATAAAATTTCGGGTGTTTTAAAATCCAGTTTATAAAAATGCAGTGTATAAAATGTAACGGTTTAAAAATTCTGTGTTTTAAAATCCAATGTGTAAAAGTTCAGTGTTGAAAAATTCCCTGTTTAAAAATTCAGTGTATAAAATTTCAGTGTTTTAAAATCCAATCTTTAAAAGATCAGTGTATACAAATTTCAGTGTTTTAAAGGCCTACTGAAAGCCACTACTACCAACCACACAGTCTGATAGTTTATATATCAATGATGAAATCTTATCATTGCAACACATGCCAATACGGCCGGGTTAACTAATAAAGTGCAATTTTAAAATTCCCGCCACACTTCCGGTTGAAAAACTCCTTTGGATATGATTTATGCGCGTGACGTCAGAAAATCTACGGAAGTGGTTGGACCCCATCGGACCCGATACAGAAACCTCTTGTTTTCTTCGACAAAATTCCACAGTATTCTGGACATCTGTGTTGGTGAATCTTTTGCAATTTGTTTAATGAACAATGGAGGCTGCAAAGAAGAACGTTGTAGGTGGGATCGATCGGTGTCTTAGCGGCTAAGTACAATACTTACAGCAACACAACAAGGACTACTTAGAAGACGCCTAGCCGATGCTTGCCGCCAAACCCACGGATGAAGTCCTTCGTCGCGCCGTTGATCGCTGGAATGCAGGTGAGCACAGCTGTTGATGGGAAGATGAGGGCTGGCTGGCGTAGGTGGAGCGCTAATGTTTTATCATAGTTCTGTGAGGTCCGGTTGCTAAGTTGCTAAACTAGCCTTAGCGTCGTTAGCAACAGCATTGTTAAGCCTTACCAGGCTGAGAATTTTTAACCGTGTAGTTACATGTACATGGTTTTATAGTATTGTTGGTCTTCTGTCTATCCTTCCAGTCAGGGGTTTATTTATTTTGTTTCTATCTTCATTTGAGAACGATGCTATCACGTTAGCTCAGTAGCTAAGTGTGTCACCGACGTATTGTCTTGGAGATAAAAGTCACTTTAAATGTCCATTTCGTGTGCTCGACTCTCATTTTCAAGAGGATATAGTATCCGAGGTGGTTTAAAATACAAATCCGTGATACACAATAGAAAAAGGAGAAGAGTACATAGTTCTGTGAGGTCCGGCTAATAAGTTGCTAAATTAGCCTTAGCGTCGTTAGCAACAGCATAGTTAAGCCTTACAAGGCTGAGAATTTTTAACCGTGTAGTTACATGTACATGGTTTTATAGTATTGTTGGTCTTCTGTCTATCCTTCCAGTCAGGGGTTTATTTCTTTTGTTTCTATCTTCATTTGAGAACGATGCTATCACGTTAGCTCAGTAGCTAAGTGTGTCACCGATGTATTGTCTTGGAGAAAAAAGTCACTTTAAATGTCCATTTCGCGTGCTCGACTCTCATTTTCAAGAGGATATAGTATCCGAGGTGGTTTAAAATACAAATCCGTGATACACAATAGAAAAAGGAGAAGAGTACATGGTTCTGTGAGGTCCGGTTGCTAAGTTGCTAAATTAGCCTTAGTGTCGTTAGCAACAGCATAGTTAAGCCTTACCAGGCTGAGAATTTTTAACCGTGTAGTTACATGTACATGGTTTTATAGTATTGTTGGTCTTCTGTCTATCCTTCCAGTCAGGGGTTTATTTCTTTTGTTTCTATCTTCATTTGAGAACGATGCTATCACGTTAGCTCAGTAGCTAAGTGTGTCACCGATGTATTGTCTTGGAGATAAAAGTCACTTTAAATGTCCATTTCGCGTGCTCGACTCTCATTTTCAAGAGGATATAGTATCCGAGGTGGTTTAAAATACAAATCCGTGATTCACAATAGAAAAAGGAGAGAGTGTGGAATCCAATGAGCCAGCTTGTACCTAAGTTACGGTCAGAGCGAAAAAAGATACGTCCATCACTGCCTCTCAAGTCCTTCACTGTAACGTTCCTCATCTACGAATCTTTCATCCTCGCTCAAATTAATGGGGTAATCGTCACTTTCTCGGTCCGAATCTCTCTCGCTCCATTGTAAACAACGGGGAATTGTGAGGAATACTAGCTCCTGTGACGTCACGCTACTTCCGGTACAGGCAAGGCTTTTTTTTATCAGCGACCAAAAGTTGCGAACTTTATCGTCGATTTTCTCTACTAAATCCTTTCAGCAAAAATATGGCAATATCGCGAAATGATCAAGTATGACACATAGAATGGATCTGCTATTCCCGTTTAAATTTAAAAAAATCATTTCAGTAGGCCTTTAAAATCCAATCTATCAAAAATCAGTGTGTACAAATTTCAGTGTTTAAAAATGCAATGTTTAAAATCCAGTGTGTAAAAGTTCAGCGTTGAGAAATTCCTTGTTTAAAAATTCAGTGTATAAAAATTCAGTATTTAAAAATTCAGTGTATGAAATTTCAAAATTATAAAATTTAGTGCAGAAAAATGTGTTTCTTCAAAACACAAGACCCACTTCCGGTAAGTTAAGTCTGAAGCAATGGATCACGTCTCAGAAGCAGCCAATGAGGTGTCAAGTTTGAAGTCACGTGACGCGCGTCTCACAAAGAGGCAGGTTATGCAGCACTACACGCTCTGAATATTTACACGCACGCGTTTTTCCCCCCACTAAAATAATCAGCATAATGAGCTACAATAAAGACACAAGTTGACCTCCATAGTCCTGCTCCTCACAAATCACAAGTTCAAGAGTTCGACTACAAACCCAGCGAAGCTTGCATCATTTTTCCTGGTTTTTCCTCCGCTCCCTGCAGCAGCTCGGCGGTAACACACGCTACCTTCCAGGGGGGGCTTTGCCGCCGAGATATTTAACCGACGCTAAAATATAAATATTAATATCCAGGACTGAGTGACTGGAAGATGGAATCCTCATGAATAAAATATGTGCGCAGGGGGGAGGAAAAAAAACGTAGAAAACAACAAGTGTCAGCAATGCTGAATGAAGACAGGTTTTTTTTTCTGGCTGAGATGCAGGACTTGACCGTCACGTTACTGACACAGTGAGCTTACGTAAGTGTGTGTGTGTTCTGGCAATGCTTACTTAATGGGGACATCGCTCTGTTTACACCTTTAGGGGACCTCTGACGGTATGGGGACAAAAAAACAGGTCCCCTATAGGGAAACATTTTTAAATGATAGTCAAATCCATTCTGAAGATGCCTAAGTGATTTTTAAGCTTTGGCCCATAAAACATGTTTACTGGTTAGTTTGAGCGTGAGACATTTGCACAGCAGCTCCCTCATCGGGCTGTAGCTGGTACTGTAACTTTTATTTTATTTAATTTTTTTTTAAATGGTCCTCAAAAGTCACGTACAAATTTGTGTGGATTAAGCTAAATTATTTAAATTTGGTCCCCATGAACCATATTAACTATTTTTCCCCAGGGTCCCCAGTAAGAATGATCAGCACATTACTTCATCAATCCAGAGATTTTAAAGACGTGTATGAGCTAACTGGGCAGTGGCCATTTTACCTCATTTTTTTTATGCCTCCACAACCTTTAGAAAGGGTGGTCCCACAAGTCATGATCAAAAACTTGGTCCCCATTCCAAATAATAACCAGTATGTGTGTGTGTTATTACTTTTTTATGTCAAATGATTACTTTTTAATGCAAAATGGTGACATTTGTCATATTCAGACTTTTATCACTTTTTTTGAGTAAAATGATTACTTTTGTCAAGATTTTGCCAAGTAAAATTACGATTATTATTATAATTCATGCCAACATTTAAAAATGTTTTCTTATAAAACTGTGACTTTTGTCGAGTAAAATCACGACTCTTTTCATAAAATTGCCAAAAATGTAAGCTTTTTCTTGTAAAATTGCGACTGTTATTGAGTAAAATTCCAACTTTTATCATAATATTGCACAAGTGTTGAGTTTTTCTTGTAACATTTTGACTTGCGTTGAGTAAAATGACGACTTTTATTATAATACTGCCAAAATTCTAAGTTTTTCTTGTGAAATTGTGACCTTTTTCTTGTGAAATTCCAACTCATTTTTCACAAGAAGCTTTTTTTATATTTGCACAGTATGTATATATTATTAATGTTGTAAATACACATCTTTATATATCTAGAAAGGGTGGTCCTAAAGAGGGAGGCATTATCCGGAGGTCTCAAGGAGGTAACAAATACAAGAATATGTGTGTGTGTGTCACATACAGGCTTTCTACTAAATGAATGAATGTATTATGGATCGCTGGCCGGCCATCAATATTGCAGCTGTACTGTATGCTGGACAATAGGACGGGGACCCCCCCGAGACCTCACAATAGCGCCCCCTAGAGTCACGGCTCTGCAGAACAAGACGACCATGCAGGGGGAAAAAATAAGCAGCAATAGCATTCCGCCCACATCCGCGCTCATTCTCAGGTTGACACTGGCTGGCACACACACACACACACACACACACACACATACACACACACACACACACATTCCCTTTCCCGGGGCGTGTGTCCTGAGGGTGAGCAACACATTCATATTCAGCACAGGCAGAAAGAGTCGGGAGCCATTTTGTTTCTCCGGCCAATGGCGGACAAGCGGCGGGCACTGCGACAGCGTTCACAAACAAACCCCCCAGCTCCAGCCACCGCCACCAACCCGTTCCCTTTGCAATCGAAGTCCGCGGACGGTCCGAAACGGAGCCGCCGTCCTCCAGGTGGAAGTTTCACCCCGAGCCTGAGTTTCATTTATTCATTAGGCGGCGATCAGACGTGCGCCGCATGAGATGTCATAAATCAGCCGGACGAGCGGCTATTAACAATTCATGCCATTCATAATACATAAGAGCCCTCGTTTATTTATCACCTCTAAATGGGAATTCCTTCCCTTCCTCCTGCTATCCGCGCTCGGCCAGTCGAGTCGCTGCGTAGCCCCGAAAGACGGCCATTTTTGGGGAGCGAGCCAAGACGTAAACAAACCCCCCCCCCGGCTTTGATTGGGATCGTCAGCGGGGAGACTTCTGCTGAAGGGATTGTGGGTAATTAAGCTTTAACGGGATGTTAGTAAGCACCTGTGTGCAGTCGCCCCCCCCCTGCCCTCACCTTGTCCAAACATCCACAAACTTTTCCAAGTCATTTCTGCTGCAACATTTTTTTCACTTTAGCCATTACAGTTTTTAAGTTATTAATGTTTTTTTGGTTTTTATATTGTTAAAGTTAAAGTTAAAGTACCAATGATTGTCACACGCACACTAGGTGAGGCGAAATTATTATCTGCATTTGACCCATCACCCTTGTTTACCCTCTGGGAGGTGAGCGGAGCAGTGGGCAGCAGCGGTAGCCGCGCCCGGGAATCATTTTTGGTGATTTAACCCCCAATTCCAACCCTTGATGCTGAGTGCCAAGCAGGGAGGTAATGGGTCCCATTTTTATAGCAGTGTTTCCCACACATTCATTTATTTGTGGCGGCCCGCCACGAAAGAATTACGTCCGCCACAAATTTTAAAAAAATAAATAAATAAAAAAAAATTATTTTTTTTTGTCCTATCCAGCTTCTCAGGCAAATCATATAGTTGATGTAGATGCCCATATAGGCTGTTCAGATTTACTTTACAAAAGAGAAGTGTAGGATACTTCTCTTGTTGCCTTATTTGTATTTGACCACTACTGTTTTCTGTTTATTTGTTACTGACTGTGGCAGGACACCTCTGCCTCTGTTTCACTTTATGTTGCTGGTAAATAATATGGTTGTAGTAGTAGGCTAAAGTTAAATTATTTAGTATGCACTAATTAAAGGGGCAGAGCTTTAAGAGACATTTTAGCTTTTATAATTTATAAGATATATTTTTTGTAAGAACCACAATTAATAAATATATTTCAGTGAATAACTTATTGTTCAAATCTGTATATAAATATGTACATAAAGTGTTTATTTGTTATTGACTGTGGCAGGACACCTCTGCCTCTGTTTCACTTTATGTTGCTGGTAAATAATATGGTTGTAGTAGTAGGCTAAAGTTTAATTATTTAGTATGCACTAATTAAAGGGGCAGAGCTTTAAGAGACATTTTAGCTTTTATAATTTATAAGATATATTTTTTGTAAGAACCACAATTAATAAATATATTTCAGTGAATAACTTATTGTTCAAATCTGTATATAAATATGTACATAAAGTGTTGTAATTATATTGTAAAATGGATGGATGGATGTTTAAAACAAAACTGTTATTATTAATTAGTAAGTATACATTTTTTTAGCCTTTTTAGAGAAAATCATATCATAGTAGTAAATTATGCAAATTGCTCGATGATGTCATGGTGACCACGCCCATAGCCACGCCCATAGCCACACCCCAACCGCCACAGGTATCTTGGCAGTTTATGGGAAGCACTGTATAGTCTTTGGTATGACTCGGCCGGGGTTTGGACTCACAACCTACCGATCTCAGGGCGGACACTCTAACCACTAGGCCACTGAGTAGGTAGGTTAACGTGTAATTAACGTGTTATTAATGTTAACTACACCGCCGCCCACCCCAATTATGTCAAAAGCTCCCCAAACATGTCCAATTCATTTGTGCTACGTTTGTGCTGCGAACAGTATTGGTCTAACAATTATATCATTTGTTATTAACTAATAGGGTTGTCCCGATACCAATATTTTGGTACCGGTCCGGGTCCCAAAATGTATTTTGATACTTTTCAATACTTTGATACTTTTCTAAATAAAAGGGACATAAAAAAATTGCATAATTGGCTTTATTTTAACAAAAAATCTTATGGTATATTAAACATATGTTTCTTATTGCAGGTTTGTCCTTAAATAAAATAGTGAACATACTAGACAACTTGTCTTTTAGTAAGTAAACAAACAAACAAAGGTTCCTAATTAGTCTGCTGACGTATGCAGTAACATATTGTGTCATGTATCATTCTATTATTTTGTCACCATTATGAAAGACAAGTGGTAGAAAATCAATTATTAATCCACCTGTTCATTTACTGTTAATATCTGCTTACTTTCTCTTTCAACAAGTTCTGTCTACACTTCTGGTAAAATGTAATAATCACTTATTCTTCTGTTGTTTGATACTTTACATTAGTTTTGGATGATACCACAAATTTAGGTATCGATCCAATACCAAGTAGTTACAGGATCATACATTGGTCATATTGTTTTTTTATGTCATTGCCTGAAATAAATAAATAAATGGAAAAAAAGAAGAAGAAAAAAGTTCTCATGTGTCCAGGGACATATTTACTGACTTTATAAACATAATATACATTTTAAAAAATGAAAAAAGATTTTGTGATGCTAAAAAAATATTGATGTAATCATAGTAGTATCGACTAGATACGCTCCTGTACTTGGTATCATTACAGTGGATGTCAGGTGTAGATCCACCCCTGGTGCGCTACGGTGTGTAGTGAAGCATGTTTAGCTATTCCTCGTCCTGCAGTGATAATGATACTTGTAAGAAACTTACTTTATTTGTCGCCATGGAGGCGAGGATTAGTGATTTAGAAGTAGCTACAACACTGCAGACTGCGGGTGGACGTTAGCCGCTAGCTAGCTAGCCATGTCTTATAGCACTTCTTCCTGAGGGCGTTTCAGTGTTATAACTTTACCTTTATCTTTACTTTTTAAGCGTCCCGGAAGAGTTAGTGCTGCAAGGGGTTCTGGGTATTTATGTTGTGTTACGGTGCGGATGTTCTCCCGAAATGTGTTTGTCATTCTTGTTTGGTGTGGGTTCACAGTGTGGTGCATATTTGTAACAGTGTTAAAGTTGTTTATTTGGTCACCCTCAGTGTGACCTGTATGGCTGTTGACCAAGTATGTTAGCATTCACTTGTGTGTGTGAAAAGCCGTAGATATTATGTGATTGGGCCGGCACGCAAAGGCAGTGCCTTTAAGGTTCATGGCGCTCTGTACTTCTCCCTACGTCTGGCAGCGGCGTTTTAAAAAGTTATACATTTTACTTTTTGAAACCGATACCGATAATTTACGATATTACATTTTAAAGCATTTATCGGCCGATAATATCGGCAGTCTGATATTACCAGACATCTCTATAGAAGACTGAAAACCACTCTGATTAAAAAAAAAGCACTTTGATAAATGGAAGGACACTGCAGCACCTGCAACAAGTGAATTCGTCCAAAAGATGGCGCCATAGCACAAACAACAAATCACCCTGTAAGTGTGTTTGCTTGTTTTTTTTAATGTACAATTACTTTTTTATATTGCCGTCAGTGAAGAAAAATCCATAAATTAGCCGCTCGTCTTACAAATAGAAGCATTTAAGTCCCATCTTAAAACTCATTTGTATACTCTAGCCTTTAAATAGACCCCTCTTTTAGACCAGTTGATCTGCCGTTTCTTTTCTTTTCTGCTCTGCCCCCCTCTCCCTCGTGGAGGGGGGGGGGGGGGGGGGGCACAGGTTCAGTGGCCACGGATGAAGTGCTGGCTGTCCAAAGTCGGGACCCAGGGTTGACCGCTCGCCTGTGCATCGGTTGGGGACGTCTCTGCGCTGCTGACCCGTCTCCGCTCAGGATGGTCTCCTGCTGGCCCCACTATGGACTGGACTCTATCACGTTAGATCCACTATGGACTGGACTCTCACAATATTAGGTTAGATCTACTATGGACTGGACTCTCACACTATTATGTTAGATCCACTATGGACTGGACTCTCACAATATTATGCTAGATCCGCTGTGGACTGGACTCTCACTATTATGTTAGATCCACTATGGACTGGACTCTCACTATTATGTTAGCTCCACTATGGACTGGACTCTCACTATTATGTTAGATCCACTATGGACTGGACTCTATCACGTTAGATCCACTATGGACTGGACTCTCACAATATTAGGTTAGATCTACTATGGACTGGACTCTCACACTATTATGTTAGATCCACTATGGACTGGACTCTCACAATATTATGCTAGATCCGCTGTGGACTGGACTCTCACTATTATGTTAGATCCACTATGGACTGGACTCTCACTATTATGTTAGCTCCACTATGGACTGGACTCTCACTATTATGTTAGATCCACTATGGACTGGACTCTATCACGTTAGATCCACTATGGACTGGACTCTCACAATATTAGGTTAGATCTACTATGGACTGGACTCTCACACTATTATGTTAGATCCACTATGGACTGGACTCTCACAATATTATGCTAGATCCGCTGTGGACTGGACTCTCACTATTATGTTAGATCCACTATGGACTGGACTCTCACTATTATGTTAGCTCCACTATGGACTGGACTCTCACTATTATGTTAGATCCACTATGGACTGGACTCTCACAATATTATGCTAGATCCACTATGGACTGGACTCTCACAATATTATGCTAGATCCACTATGGACTGGACTCTCAATATTATGTTATATCCACTATGGACTGGACTCTCACTATTATGTTAGATCCACTATGGACTGGACTCTCACTATTATGTTAGATCCACTATGGACTGGACTCTCACAATATTATGCTAGATCCACTATGGACTGGACTCTCACAATATTATGCTAGATCCACTATGGACTGGACTCTCACACTATTATGTTAGATCCACTATGGACTGGACTCTCACAATATTATGTTAGATCCACTATGGACTGGACTCTCACAATATTCTGCTAGATCCACTATGGACTGGACCCTCAATATTATGTTAGATCCACTATGGACTGGACTCTCAATATTATGTTAGATCCACTATGGACTGGACTCTCACACTATTATGTTAGATCCACTATGGACTGGACTCTCACTATTATGTTAGATCCACTATGGACTGGACTCTCACACTATTATGTTAGATCTACTATGGACTGGACTCTCACTATTATGTTAGATCCACTATGGACTGGATTTTCACTATTATGTTAGATCCACTATGGACTGGACTCTCACTATTATGTTAGATCCACTATGGACTGGACTCTCACTATTATGTTAGCTCCACTATGGACTGGACTCTCACAATATTATGTTAGATCCACTATGGACTGGACTCTCACACTATTATGCTAGATCCACTATGGACTGGACTCTCACTATTATGTTAGATCCACTATGGACTGGACTCTCACTATTATGTTAGAACCACTATGGACTGGACTCTCACACTATGATGTTAGATCCACTATGGACTGGACTCTCACACTATGATGTTAGATCCACTATGGACTGGACTCTCACTATTATGTTAGATCCACTATGGACTGGACTTTCACTATTATGTTAGATCCACTATGGACTGGACTTTCACTATTATGTTAGATCCACTATGGACTGGACTCTCACACTATGATGTTAGATCCACTATGGACTGGACTTTCACTATTATGTTAGATCCACTATGGACTGGACTTTCACTATTATGTTAGATCCACTATGGACTGGACTTTCACAATATTATGCTAGATCCACTCGACGTCCATTGCACCGGTCGCGGAGGGGGGGGGGGGGGGTCCTCTCCAAGGTTTCTCATTGTCCCATTGGGTTGAGTTTTTCCTTGCCCTGATGTGGGATCTGAACCGAGGATGTCGTTGTGGCTTGTGCAGCCCTTTGAGACACTTGTGATTTAGGGCTATATAAATAAACATTGATTGATTGATTGACAAATCCAAAGTGAAAAGTAGCGGCTTATAGTCCGGAATTTACGGTAATTTTATATATTGTAAAATGAGCATTTTAGTGAAAAAAAATAAAAAATTGTGTTGCAGTTTAGCATTGACGCAGTAGTTTATGGAGGTTAATTTCCTTCTTTATTACAAAAGCTTTTTTTATTCGCAGTAAATTTATGAAACTGAATTTTTGGCGTTTGAATTTTGTTAACTGAATTTTTGTTAACATCAACATATGCTAAAATTTAATTAAATAAAAATGTGTGAGCAAAATTTGTCTCAAGACTCACTTCCGGTAAATGAAGACCGAAACAATCTATCCTGTGCTTCAGGCATTTTTTACACTTTATTTTAGCAATTTGAATTTTAAAAAAAAACACGTTTTTATTCAATGAAACTGTCAGCAAAAATTCAGTAGACAAAATCCAGTTACATAAACGTAATGGCGTCCAAATAAAGACGCAAATGAACGCAATTCGTAAACAAACATGGCTAAGACGTGTGTCGCCGTAGTGTTGCGTAATCAAAAGTACTCACGAGTTGCCGGCTTGTTGCAGTTGTGTCCGTGTCGGAAATACTGCGGGTTCTCCACCACGGGGATGCGAGTCATCCCGATGACGACGGCGTCCGGCCCCGCGTCCAGCGTGCACGGCGTTATGATCCCGTGGTTGACGTGGTGAAGGGGGCTGGCCGAGTCTTCCTCGCCGCTGATCACGGCCACTGGACCTAGAACGAGGCCGGGAGCTTTACTTCTTTTGTAGCACATCTCAATGTAAGACAGGCGTTCTTTTTCAAGACACGTTTTTTTTGGGGGGAAAATATTTCTGGTCAGTTACCAGTTTGTAAGTACGAACCTCTAACGCCACAAATATAAGACGACTCCTTTTCTAAACCCGTTTTTTTTCTCAAATTCAAAAACTGCTTCATTTCTAAAACATTATTTTCGATTAGCTTCATAACTTTAACCTGTGAGACACACGGCTAGGAACGGTACGGACCGAATTCAGTCAATTTACGTAAAATAAAACGGTGCCATATTTCGCTAACTTTGTCGTGGTTCCGGTTGCAGACTTGACGGCCAGACAGGCTGTCAGAATAATTGTATCTAAGTTACCACAAAACTTTGCTTTACATTGAGTTCCCGGCGAGAAGACAAAAGCTGTCTTTAATCCTACCAAGCAGAAGACTTGTAAAACTCCACTGTGTAGGATGGGACGCAACATGAAGGTGTTCTGTTTCTTTCATGTATTGTAATCAACAGGCAGACTTTGTCTTGACCCAAGAACTACAAAGCGGAGAGGAAGCAGGGCCTGACTCCCCTCAAGGCGACATTTTCTGTGAACTGTTTTTCGACCTCTTCTTTGAACTGTTTTGTAATGAAAGGCGATGGCTGTTTACGACCCCCGTCTCTTAGAAACAGCTGTTGCCATGTAATCAGGGAAAGTCCAAATAAAAGAGGAGGCCTACAATCTTTCGCCAGAGCGTGTTGGAACACTGTACTAGAGTACAGGCCAGACGTCTCTCCTCAATTGAGCCAAATTTAATTCTGTCTCTGTTTAATTCCTTGCTTCTTTGTCTTGTTTAATAGATGTCATCAGTGTTTGAACCTGACACAGGCGTATTCGTAGCGGACTGCCTCGAAGTAAAAGTTGTCATTTCTCAGGAGAAGCATGCCTGATGGAAAGCGCTCAAAAGTAAAAAATGGGCTAGCTCGATTCTAATTCACATTGGATTTCCGATATGCAAAAGCAACGATTGAAAATATGGCAAAACTAGGGCTGCAACAACTAATCGATTAAATCGATTAAAATCGATTATAAAAATAGTTGCCGATTAATTTAGTCATCGATTCGTTGGATCTATGCTATGCGCATGCGCAGAGGCTTTTAAAAAATATATATATATATATATATATTTTTTTTTTTTTTAAATAAATCTTTATTTATAAACTGCAACATTTACAAACAGCTGAGAAACAATAATCAAAATAAGTATGGTGCCAGTATGCTGTTTTTTTTCAATAAAATACTGGAAAGGATAGAAATGTAGTTGGTCTCTTTTATCCGATTATTAATTGATTAATCGAAGTAATAATCGACAGATTAATCGATTATCAAATTAATCGCTAGTTGCAGCCCTAGGCAAAACGTTAAAACATTTTTAATACTAATCTATATTCAGTGTGGCACTAGGAATTGGGACCCAATCAATTCAGAAAAATGGGATCCCACAGTATATCTTTGGGGCCCCATTTTTTTGTAACCGTTTTGAAAACAAATGATAAATGTATGCATTATCCTGTTGTAGCTCACATTGTATAATGTTGTTTTGGAAAAAGGTTGTCATAAACATTACTCAATTCATTAAAAAAAGTATACAAAAGAAAAAAAAATTGTATGCAAATGTAAATGTATTCAGTTATAAACATTCATTCATAATTGATAAAAAAAACAAGGAAACCGGGCGGTAAAAAATAAATAAATCCGCGTCCGGGGGACGCGCGCACTTCGGAAATGTGCGTCCTTTCTGATTTCAATGCGTAAAAAGACAAAAAAAAGTGTGTTAACGCCAACACTGTATACTAATAGCAGATTTGTTAAGCCTTTTTAAAGAAAATCATGTCGTAGGAAGTTATGCAAATTCCTCAATTACATCATGGTGGCCACGCCCCCACAGGTATCTTGGCCGTCTAGGGGAAACCCTACAAATCCAATGAAAAAGAGTGGCACCGTACAATGCACACTCGCTTTGTTGGTGTTAAAAACGGCAACACTACTTAGAGAGTTTGGCCGAGTGCTGCTTGACTGATTGTTGTCGTTTAGTCTGCAACCGGACGTGACAAGTTCACAACCAGATGTGACATCACGTGCAACAATATCTAAATACTGACGGATTTTGGTCGGTGCCTATAAAAGCATAGACATCTTATAAGTAGACGCAGCATGGAGCGCTACTGCCTACTGGCGCTGACGAGACGCGGGGCCGCCATCTTGGAGTGGTGATCCGCTCCACTCAGTGCAATTCATTTGGCAGGTGCAATGAACTGTCAGTGCATTTAATTCATTTTACCTAACTGAATACCACTGATTTACACATGTTTTTTGGTCATACGTGTAGCTATGATAAAGGACACATGTTTTATTATTCATAGTTTGCTTAACAGTAATAGAATATTCTTATATGCTATAAGTAACCCAGTGTTTCCCATAAACTGCCAAGATACCTGTGGCGGTGGGGGCGTGGCTATGGGCGTGGTCGCCATGACATAATCGAGTAATTTGCATAATTTACAGACAATGATATGATTTTCTCTAAAAAGGCTAAAAAAATGTATAATTACTAATTAATAATAACAGTTTTGTTTTAAACGTCCATCCATCCATCCATTTTACAATATAATTACAACATTTTATGTACATATTTATATACAGATTTGAACAATAAGTTATTCACTGAAATATATTTATTAATTGTGGTTCTTACAAAAAATATATCTTATAAAATATAAAAGCTAAAATGTCTCTTAAAGCTCTGCCCCATTAATTAGTGCATACTAAATAATTTAACTTTAGCCTACTACTACAACCATATTATTTACCACCAACATAAAGTGAAACAGAGGCAGAGGTGTCCTGCCACAGTCAGTAACAAATAAACAGAAAACAGTAGTGGTCAAATACAAATAAGGCAACAGAGAAGTATCCTACACTTCTCTTTTGTAAAGTAAATCTGAACAGCCTATATGGGCATCTACATCAACTATATGATTTGCCTGAGAAGCTGGAAAGGACAAAAAAAATTAAAACAATTTTTTTATTTTTTTTTATTTGTGGCGGACGTAATTCTTTCGTGGCGGGCCGCCACAAATAAATGAATGTGTGGGAAACACTGTAGATTGCTTAACAGAAATAGAATATTCTTATATGCTATAAGTGACCAGACGTCCGAGATCAAAACTGTGAATATAACCACAAAAAAGGGATTATATTTTTCTAAAAAGCTATTTTTAAATTGAAGAAACAATATGATTAGGTTATATATACATGCGTATATCCTACATAAAAAATGTATGAATACATTAGATGTCTATATATCTTAGGAACCTATAGACTGCATCTCTGTTGCTGCAGCAGCAGAGTTTATTCTGTCTTGACACTTTGTATTGATATTTTGTATTACATTCTTCCCTTAAATGATCATGTTTACAGTGATTGTTTTATATGTATTTTTGTATGTATGTCGCGTTGGATTAAAGCGTCTGCCAAATACTTAAACATGAACATATATAAACACCTGAAAGTCTTTTTATCAGCTAAAACCATTAATCTGTTTCACTGGATTCAGAATAAAACCAAATTCTGTCTTACCGAACAATGTTAGTATTTGAATATTGTTACTTGAAGACTTATTCCTGGTTGCAATTACACTGTTAAAAAAGTATTGTCTTATACTTTGCCCAAAATGAGAATGCATCACAATCAGTGGCGGCTGGTGAATTTTGTTTTAGGTGGGGCAGAAAGGTCTTTGGGAAACCTTCAAAAGTGTCAGATGGAATCTAGGTCAGTGCTTATGGAATATGATTCATCAGGTCTCAGTTCATAGCCGGGTGAACACATAGCCTAGTAGTTCCACAGTAATCCCCAAAATTACCCCATTCCAGGTGTCAGGTAAGTGTGGCAGGTCTTTTCCTGTTTATCACATATTTTGTCCCACACATTTCACAAAGGTGGGCTACACAAAATTGGGTTGGAAAGCTAGACTAAATTTAGACTTGTATAATACTGTGTAGCTACTGTCCATCTGATTGTCTAGTTAGCTAACATATATTACCCCTCCCCTACACAATCTGGACTGTGGTCCTAACTTTTACCCCTGTTGGCTTTTACAATCTTTATCTTCATCATTTATTTCAACTTTATGTTATCCAAGTATGACATTTTTAAATTACATTAATTTCATTGACAAGCAATTCTATTATGGTCATACTTTTGTTTGCTAGCGGCTACGATTTTAGTACTATTGAAGATCTTTGCTCCTTCTCAACTACGTGGTAAAATTATTTTCACAAAATATAACCAATAGTTAGGGGTGTAACGGTACGTGTATTTGTATTGATCCGGGGGTTCCGGTTCGGTTCAGAGGTGTACCGAACGAGTTTCCACACGGACATATTAAGTAGCGTAACGCACGTTGTGTAAACAATGCACACCAAGGCACAACACACGGCATGCTAGCAGCTAACGGGCTACGATACACTGACCATACGTCCTATTTTCACCGGACATGTCCTCTTTTGCGGAGCTGTCAGGGCGGAGTTTATTAAATGCCTCAAATGTCCGGCATTTTGAGTTAGGGTTGCGTGTATTTTCAATGTACGTTCAGGGTTAAGAAGGGGTTAAAAACAAAACAAATTGTGCGCGCAGCAGCATTGGTGAGGGAGGGGCAGAGACGGAGAGAGAGAGAGAGTTATGATAAACGCGCATGCGTCGCCAGGCTCTGCTTTTTATCCATAGATGTATCACATTTAATTTTGTATTATCTATAGCAGGGGTGTCAAAAGTGTGCCCCGGAGGCCATTTGCGGCCCACAGCTAATGTTTTAAAGGCCTACGGCACATTCTGAAAATACTATTAAAATAAACAAAAACATAACAAAAGTGAAATAAAAAAGCTTAAAGGTTGAATGTAATTTAGAAAAAGTTGCAATGTTGACTAAAAAAAAAGAGCTGTTTTTTTTTTCTTTCAAACTGTCATTGCTCAAAACATAATATTGAATCAAAATCAATGTCATTATGAATTATTGACCTATCCAAGGTTCCGATTACTTCACATCAAATATTCCACTAAGAAAAATATTTTTGGTGGAAGAATTTGCAAAATTGGTAAATAAAAACCCAAAAATGTATATTTTGTTGTTTTCTTACTGTACCGAAAATGAACCGAACCGTGACCTCTAAACCGAAGTACGTATCGAACCGAAATTGTTGTGTATCGTTACACCCCAACCAATAGTACGTTAATGTTAAATCTTACTTGTGAAAAGTAATCCCCCGATTCCTATTTTCAACAGTCCAGTCATTTGAGCAGGAAAACGCTGAACACCTACGTGTCAACTGTCCCTCAAACCTAGACTCCAAACATCCCAGAACAAGCTAGTCAGATTACTTCTAGACCTCCACCCCAGATCACACCTCACTCCTCCCCACTTCTCCAAAGTGGGCTGTCTCAGGGTGGAGGACAGAGTAAAACAACTTGCACTGAGCCTGGTCTATAAAATCCGCTACACCTCCCTGATACCGAAGTACATGTCAAACTACTTCCTTAACGTAAATGACCGCCATAACCACAACACCAGAAGGAGCTCCACTAACCACGTTAAACCCAGATTCCGATCTAACAAAGGTCTTAACTCATTCTCCTTCTATGCCACATCAATATGGAATGCACTCCCAACAGGTGTAAAAGAAAGTGCATCTCTATCCTCCTTCAAAACCGCACTAAAAGAACACCTCCAGGCAATTTCAACCCTAAACTAACACCCTTCCGTCCTCATCATACCTCTTCGGATTGTAAATAATCAAATGTAGACACTTTTTCTTATACTTTCTGATCTCTCTCTCTCTGTCCACTACTTGCTGTACATATCCTACCAAGTCAGTCCTACATTGTTCCAATGTCCATTTCCCTGATGATGCAATTGTTGATGACTGAAGTGTTGTTACCAACCAAACCTAACCCCCCCCCCCCCCATATCCCGCACCCCAGACTGTAAATAATGTAAATAATTCAATGTATATACTCTGATGGTTATCTTGTGAGATGACTGTATTATGATAATAGTATATATCTGTATCATTAGTGTTTCCCACACATTAATTTATTTGTGGCGGGCCGCCACGAAAGAATTACGTCCGCCACAAATTTAAAAAATATATATATATATATATATTTTTTTTTTTGTCCTGTCCAGCTTCTCAGGAAAATCATATAGTTGATGTAGATGCCCATATAGGCTGTTCAGATTTACTTTACAAGAGAGAAGTTTAGGATACTTCTCTTGTTGCCTTATTTGTATTTGACCACTACTGTTTTCTGTTTATTTGTTACTGACTGTGGCAGGACACCTCTGCCTTTGTTTCACTTTATGTTGCTGGTAAATAATATGGTTGTAGTAGTAGGCTAAAGTTAAATTATTTAGTATGCACTAATTAAAGGGGCAGAGCTTTAAGAGACCTTTTAGCTTTTATATTTTATAAGATATATTTTTTGAAAGAACCACAATTAATAAATATATTTCAGTGAATAACTTATTGTTCAAATCTGTATATAAATATGTACATAAAGTGTTGTAATTATATTGTAAAATGGATGGATGGACTTTTAAAACAAAACTGTTATTATTAATTAGTAAGTATACATTTTTTTGAGCCTTTTTAAAGAAAATCATATCATTGTAGTACATTATGCAAATTACTCGATGATGTCATGGTGACCACGCCCATAGCCACGCCCCCACCGCCACAGGTATCTTGGCAGTTTATGGGAAACACTGATCATGAATCAATTTAAGTGGACCCCGACTTAAACAAGATAAAAAACTTATTTGGGTGTTGCCATTTAGTGGTTAATTGTACAGAATATGTACTTCACTGTGCAACCTACTAATAAAAGTTTCAATCAATCGCAGGGTCCTCATCACCACTTCAAGATGGCAGCCGAATTTCTCGCGTCACAGCAGCCAATGCTGCGTCTACTTATAAGATGTCTATGTATTAAAGTGCAGAAATCTCTACCCATTTTAATATTATAGCGATATTTTTAGAAGCTCTATTGTTGGCCAAATTGATATCATTTATCAGTGGGTGGTCCTACCTTAGTTTTTGACTCGTCTTTAAGAACTCATAACAATCCGTGAAATGAGCATTAAAAAAAAAAAAATCCGCAAATGAAGTGAACTCATTACCAAATGAATTAAAACCATTTTCCCTTATCTTTCGGTGAGAGAACATATTTAAAACCTCCTAAAGACTCTGTTTGTGCGTCTATCGTCCGTGGAAAATCCTGTTAGCCGAATTATAAACACGTCCTCAGGTGTGCGGGCGGCACGACTCCCCGGTGCGCGGAGGGAAACATGTCTTCATCCGGGTAACAACGAGTCAACGGTCACTCTGCTTACCCACAATGCCGAGCGCCTCCATCAAAAAGGCGGCAAATAGCGATCAAGACCCGGTGACATCCCATAATAGACCGCGGCCGGGCGGAAGTGGGGATGTCAAGAAGGGACGCGCCGGAGCTGCAATTTATTTCCGAGCGTGTCGTGTGGCGACTTTAGAGCACACACACTTTACGAGGGGCACGAAATGATTAAGAGTAGAAAGGCCCTTCAATTGATATCTGTTGTGATTAGTTATACACGAGAAGTGTTATAGACTAATCTGGATAATAACTGGACGTAGACAACTCTTATTATTTATTTTACCTCTTCGTTGAACCTTTTTCCGGTTAGTGAAGCGCGATACATCCTGTTACCGCAGTAAGGATACAGACTTTCACAATAAATGTTTAAGCAGTAAACATTACAATATCCGTGTTGAAAACATTTAAAGTGATTTAGGTAGCCCTTTTTGTATTTTTTTAAACTTAATGTATTTTCTTCATATTTTTTAGTATTATTACTCTATCTGTATTTGCTTTTGTTTTCTTTCCTTGATGTTGAAAATGCCTTGACTTTTGTGTGAATTATAACTGTATGTTTGTTCAATTAAAAAATAAATAAATAAAAAAAAATATATATATATATATATATATATATATATATATATATATATATATATATATATATATATATATATATATATATATATATATATATATATATATATATATATATATATTATATATATATATATATATATATATATATATATATATATATATATATATATATATATATATATATATATATATATATATAAAACTTTACTAGGGGCACACACACTTTATTAGGCGCACACACACATCCGCAGCCACAAATTGCCAGGCGGAGTGGGCAGACACGCCGCAGGATTATGTATCTATTTGTATTTCTTCACGCCTTTCTTTCAAAACGAATCATCTTCTCCCACAAAAAAAAAACCCAAAAAAACATTCCCTCATTAGCGAAAGGCACATCAGAATAATGATCCTGTAAAAATAGCAGACTTTTTGGTCTGAGAATCGCCTTAAAGGCGCAGGCCGCTGCCTCGCTGCGAGGCCACGGGACTTCCTGCCACAAAATCATCTTTCAGAAGAAATCTATAAGGCGTATGAATAAAACATGCCAACAATCTGCCCCCGAGCTGAAGTGCAGCAGCGAGAGGGAAAATAAAAAGTAAACTAATAAAGCAGCAGCGTTGTATAACGCGCTGTGGAGGATTTACATGCCAGACAACATAAACACAACACAATCAGTTTTTCTGCAGGAAATTCAAAATGAAAATAAACTTTCACGAGTGAATTTAATCCAAAACTGTTGAATCTTTCACTACTTTCTGCTTCTCTAACAGGGAAACGAACTGCAGAATGGAGTATTGGCCGACACGGATAATGATATGATACGATATCGACCACATATGACACATTTTTACATTACATCAGGGGTTTCAAACTCATTTTAACTCAGAAGCCGCATAGAGGAAAATCTATTCCCAAGTGGGCCCGGACTGGTAAAACCATGGCATGATGACTTAAAAATAAAGACAAAGTCAGATTGTTTTCTTTGTTTAAAAACAGAACAAGCACAATCTAAAAACATACAAATCATAATGTTGTTGTTTTTTTACACTTACATGTTGCTGTTCATAGTAGTCTATCTTCATTTGTCGTGATTTATCATTTCCGAATAAATGATGCGATAATATTCACCAGTCAAATAGGTGTGAGTTTGGCAGTTTTAAAATGCTCTCATTGGTGTAAAATGTTAATCTATCGGAAGATGTCATAAATAGTAATACCAAAATCAAATTACAGGATGTTATTGATGTATGTGGAGGGGGGCGTGGCCTGCGGGCCTGCCGCGGAACGGGGTGTGCCAGGACCGGCCATACTTACAACTAACTTGTTTATACAACAATGATTGTGTGTTAACTCATTTGCAGTGTATGTATATATATATATATATATATATATATATATAGTATATATATATATATATATATATATATATATATATAATATATATATATATATATATATATATATATATATATATATATATATATATGCACATACATATGTAAATATGTATACATATATGCAGTATACAAACAATAATATACATATATGTACAGTATATATACATGTGTATATACATATAAATACATATATACATAAATATTTACATATACACATACAGCATAAATACACATACAGCATATATACATATATATATATATATATATATATATATATATATATATATATATATATATATATATATATATATATATATATATATATATATACGTATGTATGTATGTATAGATTAACCTTTAAAAATATAAATAGTTATGGGTATCGACTGATATAAAACACTCATATGGTGATACAGTTTTCAGCCATATTGCCCAGCTCTATTGTCCCTTTACAATACATACTTTAATCAAATACCACATTGTCGGAATAATTGTATCTAAGTTATCACAAAACTTTGTGTTACATTGAGTTCAGCTCGCCCTGCGAGAGGACCAAAGCTGTCATTGATCCTACCAAGCAAAAAAACTCCACTGTGTAGGATGGGGAGCGACATGGGGGTGTCGGTGTCTTTGATGTATTGTAATCCACAGGAAGATTTTGTCTTTACCCGAGATCTACAAAGTGGAGAGGAGGCAGGGCCTGACCCCCCTCCAGGCACCTTTTCTTTTAACTGTTTTGTAACCAAAGGCGATGGCTGTTTACGACCCCCCTCCCTTAGAAACAGCTGTTGTCATGTAATCAGGGAAAGTCCAAATAAAAGAGGAGGCGTCCAATCTTTCGCCAGAGCGTGTACGCATTTCTCCTCAATTGAGCTAAATTGAATTATGTCTCTGTTTAATTCCTTGCTTCTTGTCTTGTTTAATAGATGTCATCAGTGTTTGAACCTGACACGCATACTGTACTTTAATCAAATACTACAGTACTGAGGCACTACAAAATACCACTACAGTATTCTTTGGCGGTTGCTTGAAGAAAGGAGACAACAACAATGGAGGATTTCCTTTTTGATTAGAGGCCCACATGTTTTTATCCATGAGGAGACTGAGGGCAGCCACTGCAGCTTGACAGGACACATGATGTAACTGATGTCATTTGGCACATCTTCATTGCCACAACTGTTTGTCTGAAAGATCAACTTCCTGCAGCTTCCTTCCATTCTTCTTGAAGAAGGATGCTCCTCAGCTAAGATTCTTCACAGACTCCCTGGCAGACTGCGGGCGACATCCATCAACGTTGGCGTGTACGGTGCCGCCATCTTCACGGCGAGTGTTTTATGTTGATGCCAGGCGCCGGCCCCAGGTGCATTAGCTAATTCACAGCGATCAATTGATCAGGCGTGACATTGGCATCCAGGAGTCGGGAGTAATTTACTGCCCGGCACAGGACACGCCCCCTTCTGGACCTCGCTTACTGAGACACTGTCAACGCAGCGCTGGGAGGAATACATCATGTCATATATTTGTTTTTATTCATCAAAGATTTGTGAACAACTTCACGGATTTCAATGTTTTGGGATAAGGTTTTTTTTTTCTGCAAATACTAGTTTATTACAAATAAATACATGAATGAATTGTATCCTTAGGTCCCAAAAGAGTCCACTTTTTAAAACTGTAATGAAAATGTAATATAATATATACACATATATATATATATATATATATATATATATATATATATATATATATATATATATATATATATATATATATATATGAAATAAATAATTAATCATTATAAGTAATACATACAAATATATCTATAAACATATACATATATACACATATACATACATATATACACACATACAGTACATACAAACATCTATGTACTGTATGTATGCATATAAATATGTATATAAATATACAATATATATATATGTATATTAAATAAATAATTAATCTTAATAAGTAATAAATATAAATATATCTATAAACATATACATATATACACATATACATACATCTATACAACCATCTATGTATGTATGCATATAAATACACATCAAAATGTTATATATATATATATATATATATATATATATATATATATATATATATATATATATATATATATATATATATATATATGTATATATATATATATATATATATATATATATATATATATATATATATATATATATATATATATATATATATATATATATATATATATATATATATATATATATATATATATATGAAATAAATAATCAATCATAGTAAGTCATACATATGAATATATCTATAAACATATACATATATACACATATTCATACATATATACATATACATACATAGAAACATACATATGTATATACATACATCTATACAAACATCTATGTATGTATGCATATAAATATGCATATAAATATACATTTTTTTAAAAAATTACAAAAATAAAATAAAATAAATAAATAAATTTAAAAAAAATATATATATATAAAATATTTTGTCGAACTTTGTAAGATTGTGGTACATGGGCCGCATGAAAAAACATTTTTTTTTTATGTCAACCTTTCCAACCATTGAC
>NC_084732.1:52500-72500 GCF_033978785.1 Entelurus aequoreus | reverse complement strand
TTTTTTAATGAGCCCTACAGGTTATTAATGATTAATTAGCCATGAAAATGCGTCATTAGTGCAAGTCTGGACTACAATCTTCAAAAATTGAATCATTTGACATGAGTTTGACGCTGGCAAAGACCGTAGAAAAAAAAAGAATTAAAAAAATAAAATAAATTCCCGCTAAAAGATCTTCAGGTCATGGTGCCATTTCTCTGAGACGGCCCTCAAATATCTTTTTATCAGGTTCCCTTCCACATGGTCGCTGAGAGTGAGCTGTAATTGGCTGCGTGTTGTTGGTGCGCGTGGAGGACACGCAGAGGAGCGGCCTCGCACACTTGATGGATTTACGGGCGCGGCCGTCCTTCCTGCCGCCCGCCATTGTTGGCGCCCTGATGCGGTGAAAGGACAGCACGCCGCCCGTAAATCTCTGCCTGCACACACACACACACACACACACACAGACACACACGCACACACATTCGTGTATTTCTTACCTTCTTGAGACCTCCGAATAATGCCTACCTCTTTAGGACCACCCTTTCTAGATATATAAAGATGTGTATTTACAACATTAATAATATATACATACTATGCAAATATAAAAAAAGCTTGTTGTGAAAAATGAGTTGGAATTTCACAAGAAAAAGGCCACAATTTCACAAGAAAAACGTATAATTTTGGCAGGATTATAATAAAAGTCGTCATTTTACTCGACGCAAGTCAAAATGTTACAAGAAAAACTGAACATTTGTGCAATATTATGATAAAAGTTGGAATTTTACTCGACAAAAGTCACAATTTTATGAGAAAACTTTTAAAAATTTTGGCATTATTAAAATAATAATCAGAATTTTACTCGGCAAAAGTAGAAAAAAAGTCATAATTTTAATAAAAAAAATGTCACTATTTTACAAGGACAACAAAAACATTGACAATATTGTGATAAAAGTCAGAATTTTACATTACAAATGTCACCATTTTGCATTAAAAAAAGTAATACTTTTACGTGAAAATATTGCAATATTACAGAAACAGAAATAATATGAGAAATAGTTCCCAATTTTATAAGAAAAAAGTCGACACATTGTGAGAAAAAGACTACTTTTTTGGGGAGGAGATTTTTTGTTTTAATTGTTTTTTAATCTTCATTATTTACTTCAAGTTACTACAGTATGTCTCTATATACATATTTATTTTGGCCAAAGGGGGCACATTTCAATTTCTTACACACACTTGTTATTTCATATGTTGGACAGATGGGGAGCACTTCAAATTTTTACACACACTTGTTATTTCATATGTCAATTTCACAAGAAAAACTTGTGGCAGTCTTGTGATAAAAGTCGTCATTTTACTCGACGCAAGTCAAAATGTTACAAGAAAAACTGAACATTTGTGCGATATTATGATAAAAGTTGGAATTTTACTCAATAACTGTGGCAATTTTACAAGAAAAAGCTTAATTTTTGGCAAAAAAATTTTTCACAACTTTATAAGAAAACTTTTAAAAATGTTGGCAATATTATTATAATAATCGGAATTTTACTTGACAAAATTAGGACAAAAGTCATAATTTTACTCAAAAAATGTCACTTATTTCCAAGAACCACAAAAAAATTGTCAATATTGTGATAGTAGTCAGAATTTTATATCACAAATGTGACCATTTTGCATTAAAAAGTAATAATTTTACATAAAAAAAGTAATAATTTTACGAGAAAATATTGCAATATTACAGAAACAGAAATAATATGAGAAATAGTTCCCAATTTTATAAGAAAAAAGTCAACACATTGTGAGAAAAAGACTAATTTTAGTAAAAAAAAATTTTTTTGGGGGGGGGATCTTTTGTTTTAATTGTTTTTTAATCTTCATTATTTACTTCAAGTTACTACAGTATGTCTCTATATACATATTTACTTATTATTTTTTAAATTCATTTTGGCCAAAGGGGGCGCATTTCAATTACTTACACACACTTGTTATTTCATATGTTGGACAGAGGGGGAGCACTTCAAATTTTTTCACACACTTGTTATTTCATATGTCAATTTCACAAGAAAAACTTGTGGCAGTATTGTGATAAAAGTTGTCATTTTACTCGACGCAAGTCAAAATGTTACAAGAAAAACTGAACATTTGTGCGATATTATGATAAAAGTTGGAATTTTACTCGATAACAGTCGCAATTTTACAAAAAAAAGTTAAAATTTCTGGCAATTTTATGAAAAGAGTTGTAATTTTACTCGACAAAAGTCACAATTTTGTGAGAAAACTTTTAAAAATGTTGGCAATATTAAAATAATAATCAGAATTTTACTCAGCAAAAGTAGAACAAAAGTCATAATTTTAATTAAAAAAAAATTCACTATTTTACAAGGACAACAAAAACATTGACAATATTGTGATAAAAGTCAGAATTTTACATTACAAATGTCACCATTCTGCATTAAAAAAAGTAATACTTTTTTATGAGAAAATATTGCAATATTACAGAAACAGAAATAATATGAGAAATAGTTCCCAATTTTATAAGAAAAAAGTCGACACATTGTGAGAAAAAGACTACTTTTAGTAAAAAAAAAATTTTTGGTGGGGGGAATTTTTTGTTTTAATTGTTTTTTAATCTTCATTATTTACTTCAAGTTACTGCAGTATGTCCCTATATACATATTTATTTATTATGTTTTAAATTCATTTTGGCCAAAGGGGGCGCATTTCAATTTTTTACACACACTTGTTATTTCATATGTTGGACAGAGGGGGAGCAGTTCAAATTTTTACACACACTTGTTATTTCATATGTCAATTTCACAAGAAAAACCTGTGGCAGTATTGTGATAAAAGTCGTCATTTTACTCAACGCAAGTCAAAATGAAAAACTGAACATTTGTGCGATATTATGATGAAAGTTGGAATTTTACTCAATAACAGTCACAATTTTATAAGAAAAAGCTTAATTTTTGGCAAAAAAAACTTTCACAACTTTATAAGAAAACTTTTAAAAATGTTGGCAATATTATAATAATAATCAGAATTTTATTTGGCAAAATTAGGACAAAAGTCATACATTTCCTCAAAAAAATGTCACTATATTACAAGGACAACAAAAAATTTGGCAATATTGTGATAGTAGTCAGAATTTTATATCACAAATGTGACCATTTTGCATTAAAAAGTAATAATTTTACATTAAAAAAGTAATAATTTCACGAGAAAATATTGCAATATTACAGAAACAGAAAGAATATGAGAAATTGTTCCCAATTTTATAAGAAAAAAGTCGACACATTGTGAGAAAAAGACTGCTTTTAGTTCATTTTATTTTATTTTTTTTGAATTTTTTTGTTTGAATTGGTTTTTAATCTTCATTATTTACTTCAAGTTACTACAGTATATATTTGGGTCCTAACTTGTTCACACCTCCTCATATGGAAGTTACTTTTCCTTGTTGATGTCTCAAGAAGGGTAGAAATACAAGAACACACACACACTCACACACACACACACACACACACACACACACACACACACACACACACACACACACACACACACACACACACACATTCTTGTATTTGTTACGACCTCCGAATAATGCCTCCCTCTTTAGGAGCACCCTTTCTAGATATATAAAGATGTGTATTTACAACATTAATAATATATACATACTATGCAAATATAAAAAAGCTTGTTGTGAAAAATGAGTTGAAATTTCACAAGAAAAAGGTCACAATTTCACAAGAAAAACGTCAAACTTTGGCAGTATTATAATAAAAGTCGTCATTTTACTCAAAGCAAGTCAAAATGTTACAAGAAAAACTGAACATTTGTGCAATATTATGATAGAAGTTGGAATTTTACTCAATAGCAGTCGCAATTTTACAAGAAAAACCTTACATTTTTGGCAATTTTATGAAAAGAGTCGTGATTTTACTCGACAAAAGTCACCATTTTATAAGAAAACTTAAAAATGTTGGCAATGTTATGTTAAAAATCTGAATTTTACTTGGCGAAATTTTGACAAAAGTCATAATTTTACTCCAAAAATTTTCACATTTTACAAGGACAAAAAAAAAAAAGGCAATATTGTGATAAAAGTCTGAATTTTATATAACAAATATCACCATTTTGCATTAAAAAGTAATAATTTCACTAGAAAATATTGCAATATTACAGAAACAGAAAGAATATGAGAAATTGCACCCAATTTTATAAGAAAGAAGTTGACACATTGTGAGAAAAAGACTGCTTTTAGTTCATTAATTTTAATTTTAATTTTAATTTTTTGTTTGTAATTGGTCTTTAATCTTCATTATTTACTTCAAGTTACTACAGTATGTCTCTATATACATATTTCTTTTTCAAAATTAATTTTGGCCAAAAGGGGTGCATTTCAATTTCTTACACATACTTGTTATTTCATATGTTGGACAGAGGGGGAGCACTTCAAATTTTTACACACACTTGTTATTTCCTATGTTGACCAGAGGAGGGGGGGGGGGGGGGGGCACTTTTAAAACCGACACACAGTCAATTTGAAAAAAATCCCTCCTTTTTGGGACCACCCTCATTTTGATAGATGTCACCACCAGGGGGTGCAAATGAGATCTCAATTTTTATTTATTTTTTGTAACGTGCTTAGCTGCCGTCTTGTTTGATCATATATTGCTGCCTTTGCACCTGTCGATGTTTACTTTTGTGTGCACATTAAATCAACAAAAAAATCCTGACTTTGGAGCAATGTTCACGGACTCTAGTATTTGTCTCTCTATTAAATGCAACGTTTTTCCGTATTGGGGACCTCAATTTGGGTCCTAACTTGTTCATGTCCTCATACGGAAGCTACTTTTTCTTGTTGATGTCTCAAGAAGGGTAGAAATACAAGAACACACACACACACACACACACACACTGCGCAGGACGATAAATATCAGCTGTTCTGCTGCAGCTCTAGCGGGTCAGCGGCGTACGGCGGAGAGGACATGCAGATGCGGGGGTGGGGGTTTGAGGTGGGCGGGGGGGGGGGGGGGGGTGTAGGTTGGCGTTGCGTGGGCGGACGAGTGAGTCACGCTGAGGCCATTTGTCAGGGAGGACATTTGCATTCTCTCCTCCGCTGAGGTGGTGGGGGGGGGGAGGCGGCACATAACCTGAAGGCATCTTGGCACACTGCCGCCATTCGCCAATTAAGCTGGCCGTGACGTCATCGTCAAACCGCCTCACTAAAGGTCTCGTATTTGTTGTCTTACTTCTCTCCAAAATCAAGACTGGAGTCTCAACGTGTCTGTAGCTTTAATGCTAATGAGCTGGAAACAGAGCCACTGTAAAAACAACACCGTTCAACTTGCAGCTCCCTGGCCCACTGATAGTTTTTTTTAATTTTTTAATTTTTTTTATTTTTATTTTTATTTTATTTTTTATTTTTTTATTAATTTTTTTTAATTTTTTTTTTTTTTTTTTTTAAATTTTTTATTTTTATTATTTTTATTTTTTTTACAAAAACCCCTGGCCCTTGGCCCTTGGCCAGGGGTTTATTTTAAGACATGGAGTGAAGCCTGTTTTTTTTTTTTTGGCGCCACATGCTTTGTGCCAGCAACTTGAGGGTTCCAGGTTCGATCCCCGCTTCCGCCATCCTCCTCACTGCCATTGTGTCCTTGGGCAAGACACTTCACCCACCTGCTCCCAGTGCCACCCACACTGGTTTAAATGTAACTTAGATGTTGGGTTTCACTATGTAAAAGCGCTTTGAGTCACTAGAGAAAAGCGCTATATAAAATACAATTCACTTCACTTCATGCTCAGTAAGCATATTCTCGAAAGGAAAAACAACACGATTCAACTCGCAGCTCCCTGGCCGACTGATAGTGGGATAGGGGTTTATTTTAAGACGTGTAGTGAAGCCTGTTTTTTTTGGGTTTTTTTGGCGCCACAAAGCACGTGCCAGCAACTTGAGGGTTCCAAGTTCGATCCCCACTTCCGCCATCCTCGTCACCCACCTGCTCCCAGTGCCACCCGCTCTAGAGAAAAGTGCTATATAAATACAATTCACTTGACTTCATGCTCAGTAAGCATATTCTCGAAAGGAAAAACAACACGATTCAACTCGCAGCTCCCTGGCCGACTGATAGTGGGCCAGGGGTTTATTTTAAGACGTGAAGTGAAGCCTGTTTTTTGTTTTTGTTTTTTTTAGGCGCCACAAAGCACGTGGCACCAAAGCACGAGCTATACCGGGGTGGTAATACGCACAACACTTACAGTATTAACACTTTATTTTAAGACGTGTAGTGAAGCCTTATTTATTTATTTATTTATTTATTTTTTGGCGCCAAAGCACGGTAATACGCACAACACTTACAGTATTAACACTTTATTTTAAGACGTGTAGTGAAACCTGCTTTTTTAAATTTGATTTTTACTGTTTTTATTTGTTTTTTTGGAGCCAAAGCACGGTAATACGCCCAACACTAACAGTATTAACACTTTATTTTAAGACGTGTAGTGAAGCCTTATTGTTTTAGTTTTTTTGTTTTTTTGTGTTTTGCCGCCAAAGCACGGTAATACGCACAACACTTACAGTATTAACACTTTATTTTAAGACGTGTAGTGAAGCCTTATTGTTTTTGTTTTTTTGTTTTTTTGTGTTTTGCCGCCAAAGCACGGTAATACGCACAACACTTACAGTATTAACACTTTATTTTAAGACGTGTAGTGAAGCCTGTTTTTTATTTTTTTACTGTTTTTTATTTGTTTTTTTGGCGCCAAAGCACGGTAATACGCCCAACACTTACAGTATTAACACTTTATTTTAAGACGTGTAGTGAAGCCTGTTTTTTATTTTTTTAAATGTTTTCTATTTGTTTTTTTGGCGCCAAAGCACGGTAATACTCACAACGCTTACAGTATTAACACTTTATTTTAAGACGTGGAGTGAAGCCTTATTGTTTTTGTTTTTTTGTTTTTTGTGTTTTGCCGCCAAAGCACGGTAATACGCCCAACACTTACAGTATTAACACTTTATTTTAAGACGTGTAGTGAAACCTGCTTTTTTTAATTAGATTTCTTAGGCGCCACAAAGCACGTGGCACCAAAGCACGAGCTATACCGGGGCGGTAATGCGCACAACACTTACAGTATTAACACTTTATTTTAAGACATGTAGTGAAGCCTTATTTTTATTTATTTTTTTTGGCGCCAAAGCATGGTAATACGCACAACACTTACAGTATTAACACTTTATTTTAAGACGTGTAGTGAAACCTGCTTTTTTAAATTGTATTTTTAGGCGCCACAAAGCACGTGGCACCAAAGCACGAGCTATACCGGGGCGGTAATACGCACAACACTTACAGTATTAACACTTTGTTTTAAGACGTGTAGTGAAGCCTTATTGTTTTTGTTTTTTTTGTTTTTTGCCGCCAAAGCACGGTAATACGCACAACACTTACAGTATTAACACTTTATTTTAAGACGTGTAGTGAAGCCTGTTTTTTATTTTTTAAAATGTTTTCTTTTTTTTTTTTTGGCGCCAAAGCACGGTAATACTCACAACACTTACAGTATTAACACTTTATTTTAAGACGTGTAGTGAAGCCTTATTGTTTTTGTTTTTTTGTTTTTTGTGTTTTGCCGCCAAAGCACGGTAATACGCCCAACACTTACAGTATTAACACTTTATTTTAAGACGTGTAGTGAAACCTGCTTTTTTTAATTAGATTTTTTAGGCGCCACAAGGCACGTGGCACCAAAGCACGAGCTATACCGGGGCGGTAATGCGCACAACACTTACAGTATTAACACTTTATTTTAAGACATGTAGTGAAGCCTTATTTTTATTTATTTTTTTATTTTTTTTGGCGCCAAAGCATGGTAATACGCACAACACTTACAGTATTAACACTTTATTTTAAGACGTGTAGTGAAACCTGCTTTTTTAAATTGTATTTTTAGGCGCCACAAAGCACGTGGCACCAAAGCATGAGCTATACCGGGGCGGTAATACGCACAACACTTACAGTATTAACACTTTATTTTAAGACGTGTAGTGAAGCCTGATTTTTTTTTTTTTTTTAGGCGCCACAAAGCACATGGCACGAAAACCCGGGCTACAGTATACTGGGGCGGTAATACGCACAACACTTACAGTATTAACACTTTATTTTAAGACGTGTAGTGAAGCCTTTTTTTTGTTTTTTGTTTTGTTTTTTTAAGGCGCCACAAAGCACGTGGCACCAAAGCACGAGCTATACCGGGGCGGTAATGCGCACAACACTTACAGTATTAACACTTCATTTTAAGACGTGTAGTGAAGCCTTTTTTTTTTTTTTTTTTTTTTTTTTTTTTGTAGGTGCCACAAGGCACGTGGCACCAAAGCACAAGCTACACCGGGGCGGTAATACGCACAACACTTACAGTATTAACACTTTATTTTAAGACGTGTAGTGAAGCCTGATTTTTTTTTTTTTTTTTAGGCGCCACAAAGCACGTGGCACGAAAGCAACAGCTACAGTATACCGGGGCGGTAATACGCACAACACTTACAGTATTAACACTTTATTTTAAGACGTGTAGTGAAGCCTTTTTTATTTATTTATTTTTTTTTTTTAAGGCGCCACAAAGCATGTGGCACCAAAGCACGAGCTATACCGGGGCGGTAATACGCACAACACTTACAGTATTAACACTTTATTTTAAGACATGTGGTGAAGCCTGTTTTTTAATAATTTTTTTAAGGCGCCACAAAGCATGTGGCACCAAAGCACGAGCTACACCGGGGCGGTAATATGCACAACACTTACAGTATTAACACTTTATTTTAAGACGTGTAGTGAAGCCTGATTTTTTATTTTTTTTTAGGCGCCACAAAGCACGTGGCGCGAAAGCACCAGCTACAGTATACTGGGGCGTTAATACGCACAACACTTACAGTATTAACACTTTATTTTAAGACGTGTAGTGAAGCCTTTTTTTTGTTTTTTGTTTTGTTTTTTTAAGGCGCCACAAAGCACGTGGCACCAAAGCACGAGCTATACCGGGGCGGTAATGCGCACAACACTTACAGTATTAACACTTCATTTTAAGACGTGTAGTGAAGCCTTTTTTTTTTTTTTTTTTTTTTTTTTTTTTTGTAGGTGCCACAAGGCACGTGGCACCAAAGCACAAGCTACACCGGGGCGGTAATATGCACAACACTTACAGTATTAACACTTTATTTTAAGACGTGTAGTGAAGCCTGATTTTTTATTTTTTTTTAGGCGCCACAAAGCACGTGGCACGAAAGCACCAGCTACAGTATACCGGGGCGGTAATACGCACAACACTTACAGTATTAACACTTTATTTTAAGACGTGTAGTGAAGCCTTTTTTTTGTTTTTTGTTTTGTTTTTTTAAGGCGCCACAAAGCACGTGGCACCAAAGCATGAGCTATACCGGGGCGGTAATGCGCACAACACTTACAGTATTAACACTTTATTTTAAGACGTGTAGTGAAGCCTTTTTCATCACATCACGCCACACGTAAAGAACAGGCGGCGGCGTGTTGAGGGAAAAAAGAAAAAGGCTTCAGTGAACCAGGATGACATGTTGTCTATAAATATTTATAGGCAGCTGCTGACTGACAGCTACTGCATTGTGCTCCCAGGAGACAACATGTTTGCACAATGTGCACACACACACACACACACACACACACACACACACACACACACACACACACACACACACACACACACACACACACACACACACACACACACACACACACACACACACACATGCACGGGCTCCAACCAGAGTGCAACACGACTTTTCGACCAACACACCCAGGGCCGGCCCTAGGCTTTTTTTGTGGCCCCAAACTAGGCAGTTTTTTGGCACCGACCGAACCCCGCCGGTCCTAGCGTGCACCGGGTCACGTAAAACACAAGGGTGGTATGTTGCGGCTCTCCGCGCCTTGGCACATGCGCTGCCACTCCAGCGGCACTGAGAGCCAACTCGGCCAAAGTGCCTGGAGGCAGTGCTGCAATTTTCAACGCCGACACAGACATCGACTCCAAAAAAAGACTCCAACGTAAGTAAAGTGAGGCTCCACTTTCCCGAAAATGCGCTAGTTTGATGCTAATATACGAAACCCAAAACCAGTGAAGTTGTGTAAATGGTAAATAAAAACAAAATACAATGATTTTCAAATCCTTTTCAACTTATGTTCAATTGAATAGACTGCAAAGACAAGATAGTTAACATTCAAACTGGAAAACTTTGTTATTGTTTGCAAATATTAGCTCATTTGGAATTTGATGCCTGCAACATGTATCAAAAAAGCTGGCACAAGTGGCAAAAAAGACTGAGAAAGTTGAGGAATGCTCAACAAACACTTATTTGGAACGTCCCACAGGTGAACAGGCTAATTGGGAACAGCCTGAGGGTTCCTGGTTCAATCCCCACCTACTACCAACCTCGTCACGACCTTTTATTGAACTTGTTTACCTTCTTTTACCTTATATTAACCTACTATTTAACTAGACATGTTTTACCTTTTATTTACGTTCTCTCGTCTTTTAGCTTCTATTTGCCTTCTATTTATCTTTGCCTTTTTCACCTTTGCTTACCTTCTTTTTTTCAACTTTTATTCATTTTATTTTACTTTTTATTCAACTTATTCTACCTTCTTTTTACCTTATTCTACCTTTTAGTTACCTTCTGTTTAACTTGACCTTTTCTACCTTTGACTTACCGTCTATTTAACTTGTTTACCTTAATTTACAGTTTACGTTTTATTTGGGGACGGCATGGCGCTGTTGGGAGCGTGGCCGTGCCGACAACTTGAGGGTTCCTGGTTCAATCCCCACCTACTACCAACTTTGTCACGTCCGCTGTGTCCTTGAGCAAGACACTTCACCCTTGCTCCTGATGGGTCGTGGTCCCGCCATCAGTGTGTGAATGTGTGTGTGAATGGGTAAATGTGGAAATAGTGTCAAAGCGCTTTGAGTACCTTGAAGGTAGAAAAGCGCTATACAAGTATTACCATTTATTGTGTATTTTCAAATCTATCCATCTAAAAAAAATATATAAAAATAAAAAATAACAGTAAAAATTTAAGAAAAAGGAGAATTTTAAAAAATATATACTAAGATTTTTTTTCCTGCTAATAATAGAATACTTAGTTGCTAAGTATTTTATTATTAGTAGATAAATAAATAAAAAAAAATGCAAAAATTTAAGAAAAAGGAGAACAAAATTGGAATATAATAATAATTTTTTTCTACTAATAATAGAATACTTAGTTGCTAAGTATTTTATTATTAGTAGATAAATAAATAAAAAAAAATGCAAAAATTTAAGAAAAAGGAGAACAAAATTGGAATATAATAAGAATTTTTTTCTACTAATAATAGAATACTTAGTTGCTAAGTATTTTAAATAAATAAATTAATAAAATAAATAGAAAAACAGTAAAAATTTAAGAAAAAGGAGAAAAAAATGGAATATGAGAATTTTTTTTCTACTAATAATAGAATACTTATTTGCTAAGTATTGTATTATTAGTAGAAAAAAATAATTCTTATTATATTCCAATTCGTCTTTCCTTTTTCTTAAATGTTTACTGTTTTTATGTATTTATTTATTTATTATTTATTTTTTAATCTAAAAAATAAATAAATACAAAAAACAGTAAAAATTTAAGAAAAAGAAGAACAAAAATTGGAACATAATAAGACATTTTTTTTTCTACTAATAATAGAATACTTAATGGTTAAGTATTTTATTATTAGTAAAAACAAATAAAATAAATAAATAAATAAATAAATAAAATAAATAAATACAAAAAACAGTAAACATTTAAGAAAAAGGAGAAAAAATTGGAATATAATATTAATTTTTTTCTACTAATAATAGAATACTTAGTTGCTAAGTATTATTAGTAAAAATAAAATTATTATAAAATACTTAGCAACAAAGTATTCTATTATTAGCATAGAAAAAAATATAAATATATTCCAATTTTTTTCTCCTTTTTCTTAAATTCTTACTGTTTTTTGTAAATTTAGAATACTTAGTTGCTAAGTATTTTATTATTAGTAGAAAAAAAATATTATTATATTCCAATTTTTTTCTCCGTTTTCTTAAATTTTTTAATTTATTTATTTATTTGTAGAATTTTTTGGTCTACTAATAATAGAATACTTAGTTTCTAAGTATTTTATTATTAGTAGAATTTTTTTTTTAAATTACATTCCAATTTTTTTCTCCTTTTTCTTACATTTTTACTGTTTTTTTTTTTTTTTAGATAGATAGATAGATAGATTTGAAAATACACAACTTTACATTTTTAAAACAGTTCCACAAAGTATCGGATCGACACCAGCCTGAACTTTACTCGGTATCGTATCGAAAACCCCCCAAAAATCTGTGGTATCGCACTGGAGTTCAAGCCCCGCCCACTACAAACTCCGCCTCCCGTGCTTTTTTAAACACCAAGGCCAAGCCGAAGGGTTTTTGGACTTGCAGACTGGAGGACTGCGAGGCTCCGATCCATCAAGTGACTTCAATAACGCGGCGAGGACGTGTTTACACCTGGCCCTGATTGGCCGGGAAGACTCCGACTAGAGTCCTCCGACTATAGTCCTCCGACTATAGTCCTCCGTCTATAGTCCTCCGACTATAGTCCTCCGTCGGACAACCACCTCGTTCCGGCAGAGGAAATAGAAGCGAGTGTCAATTAAACGCCGACGGATCGCCGCCCGCTCGCCATCCGTTATGTCGCCATGACGTCCGCTTTAATATTTGAGTCGGGCTCGCTGCCCTGACTGATGACTTGCAGGTGCAGCCGTGCAGGACGCCTGGCCAAGGTGAGTCGAAGGCGGGGAGTCATAAAAGTCACACCACACTCGTCAGGTGCTCTAATTTAAAGACCAACCCTTTTTTTGCAGCCCAACAACAACACCATCCATCCATCTTCTCCCGCTTATTCAAGGTCGGGTCACGGGGGCAGCAGCCTAAGCAGGGAAGCCCAGACTTCCCTCCCCCCTAGCAACTTCGTCTTTGAGTACCAATATCGATTCCGAAGTACCAGGAATTGGTACCATATCGAATCAAAAGTGAACGATACCGTGACCCAAGAAGACAGGATAGAGGACTGACATTTTTATGATCAAAATCAATTATTATTCATCAATGCACTATATGGTACTAAACATTGGTATTGTTTAGTACCAATATCGATTCCCAGGCACCAGGAATTGGTACCATATCGGTTCAAAAGTGAATGATACTGTGACCAAGAAGGTTGCAGAACTGAAAATATTATAATCAAAATCAATTAATAATTATTAACACACGCAATAGTACTAAAAAATGGTACCGTTGAGTACTGGTATCGATTCCCAGGTACCAGAAATTGGTACCGTCTCGCTTCAAAAGTGGGCGATACCGTTACCGAAGAAGGCTGCATGTACAGGACTGAAAATGTTATGATCAAAATCAATTATTATTTATTAACACACTCAATAGTACTAAAAATTGGTACCGTTGAGTACCGATATCGATTCCCAGGTACCAGGAATTGGTACTATATCGGTTCAAAAGGGAACGATACTATGACCCAAGAAGGCTGCATGTACAGGATTGACATTTTTATGATCAAAATCAATTATTTGTTAACACACTCAATTGTACTGAAAATTGGTATCGTTGAGTACCAATATCGATTCCCAGGTACCAGGAATTGGTACCATTTCGCTTCAAAAGTGAACGATACCGTGACCCAAGAAGGTTGCATTTACAGAACTGAAAATGTTATGATCAAAATCATTTAATAATTATCAACACACTTAATAGTACTGAAAATTTGCACCGTTGAGTATTGGTATCGATTACCAGGTACCAGGAATTGGTACCGTTTCGGTTCAAAAGTGAACGATACCGTGACCCAAGAAGGCTGCATGTACAAGACTGACATTTTTATGATCTAAATCAATTAATGTTTATTATCACAGTCATTAGTGCCAAAAATTAGTACTGTTGATTACCGATATCGATTCCCAGGTACCAGGAATTGGTACCGTCTCGCTTCAAAAGTGAACGATACTATGACCCAAGAAGGCTGCATGTACAGGACTTCATTTTTTATAATCAAAATCCAATGTTATTTATTAACACACTAGATAGTACTAAAAATTATTGGTATCGTTGAGTACCAATATCGATTCCCAGGCACCAGGAATTGGTACAATATCGGTTCAAAAGTGAACGAAACCATCACCCAAGAAGGCTGAATTTACAGAACTGAAAATGTTATGATCAAAATCATTTAATAATTATTAACACACTTAATAGTACTGAAAATTTGCACCGTTGAGTATTGGTATCGATTCCCAGGTACCAGGAATTGGTACCGTTTCGGTTCAAAAGTGAACGATACCGTGACCCAAGAAGGCTGCACGTACAGGACTGACATTTTTATGATCTAAATCAATTATTTGTTAACACACTCAATAGTACTGAAAATTGGGATCGTTGAGTGCCGATATCGATTCCCAGGTACCAGGAATTGGTACCGTCTCGCTTCAAAAGCGAACGATACCGTGACCCAAGAAGGCTGCATGTACAGGACTTCATTTTTTATAATCAAAATCCAATGTTATTTATTAACACACTAGATAGTACTAAAAATTATTGGTATCGTTGAGTACCAATATCGATTCCCAGGCGACAGGAATTGGTACAATATCGGTTCAAAAGTGAACGATACCATGACCCAAGAAGGTTGCATTTACAGAACTGAAAATGTTATGATCAAAATAATTTAATAATTATCAACACACTTAATAGTACTGAAAATTTGCTCCGTTGAGTACTGGTATCGATTCCCAGGTACCAGAAATTGGTACCGTCTCGCTTCAAAAGTGGGTGATACCGTTACCGAAGAAGGCTGCATGTACAGGACTGAAAATGTTATGATCAGAATCAATTATTATTTATTAACACACTCAATAGTACTAAAAATTGGTACCGTTGAGTATCGATATCGATTCCCAGGTAACAGGAATTGGTACCATATCGGTTCAAAAGTGAACGATACCGTGACCCAAGAAGGCTGCACGTACAGGACTGACATTTTTATGATCAAAATCAATTATTTATTAACACACTCAATAGTACTAAAAATAGGTACCGTTGAGTACCGATATCGTTCCCAGGTACCAGGAATTGGTACCATATCAGTTCAAAAGTGAACGATGCCATGACCCAAGAAGGCTGCATGTACAGAACTGACATTTTTTATGTTCAAAATCAATTAATATTTATTATCACACTCAACGGTACCAAAAGTTGTTACCGTTGAGTATCGATATCGATTCTGAAGTACCAGGAAATGGTACCATATCGGTTCAAAAGTGAACGATACCGTGACCCAAGAAGGCTGCAAGTAAAGAACTTACATTTTTATAATCAAAATAAATTAATATATATTAACACAATGAAATGTACCGAAAATTGGTATCGTTGAGTACCGATATCGATTCCCAGGTACCGGGAATTGGTATTGTATTGGTTGAAAGTGAACAATACCGTGACCCAAGAAGGCTGCAAGTATAGAACTGAATCTTTTACGATAAAATCAAATAATATTTGTTAACACATTCAATAGTACTGAAAATTGGTACCTTTGAGTACCGATATCGAATCCGAAGTACCAGGAATTGGTACCGTTTCAAATCAAAAGTGAACGATACTGTGACCCAAGAAGGCTGCATGTACAGAACTGAATTTTTTATGATCAAAATCATTTATTATTTATTAACACACTCAATAGTACTAAATATTGGTATCGTTTAGTACCGATATCTATTCCTAGGTACCAGGAATTGGTACTGTCTCGGTTCAAAAGTGAACGATACCGTGACCCAAGAAGGCTGCACTTACAGGACTGACATTTTTATGATCTAAATCAATTATGTGTTAACACACTCAATAGTACTGAAAATTGGGATCGTTGAGTACCAATATCGATTCCCAGGTACCAGGAATTGGTACCGTCTCGCTTCAAAAGTGAACGATACCATGACCCAACAAACAATATTGTCCTTGTTGTTGTCCAGACAGCCTATCAGACAAAAATGTGGGCTGCAGCTATTAAAGTAATAACTTCCATGCATCTCTGAACCGTCGCATTAAGCCACGTTATTTGATTTTCCGACTCAGAAGGCTGATACGGGGGGAGAATGGCGGAGCGGGGCGGGTGCACAGTGGATGTAAACACTTTTGTTGCAACAGAACAAAAAGGGTGAAAATGGAACACGATGTACGAGCGCGGGGACCAATCAACAGTTTGATAGCGTGTCCCACAAACGCTGGCAGAGATGTCAAGGCGGCGCAGCGCACAAAAAGGCGTTTCAAACGCAAACATCAGAAGTTCTCCGAGGGCGACGCCTGGCGCACAAAAACACATCACCAGCCAGCCGCCCGCCCGCTGTCAATCAGTGTCATGTGCGTCGGGGGGGGGGGGGGGGGGGGGCCGCACTAAATTTAACTTCCTCTCAACAAATCGGGCGGCAAACGTAAACAAGGAGGGACCGCAGGAGGAGCACTTAAAGGAACGGCGGGCGTGTGACGTGACACATGTGGGTCGTCTGGTCCCCCTCATCAGGACTCTGGGATTAAGGGGGGTGGGGGGGTGGGGGGAGTGGGGGTTGGATGGCGAGTCACAAAACTCAGTCCCTCCAGCATTGTGATGACTTTTTGTGTGATGGTGTTGTGCAAAAATGTATACTTCACTAATATCTTGTCTTTTAGTCTAAGTATCAGGCCTCGTGTGATTGATGCTGTATTACTGCCTTTTGTATGGACCCCTGCTAAAGTCCTCAAACTCTGCGGCGATAGCTCTGCTTGGTTCTTCTTACATCCGTCCCCCCGCACATCCTAAGAACATGTTGCGATGCCGGAGAACACTCATAATGTTTTCCTTCCGTTCACTACTTTTGTTTTACCTGTCTTTTTAAAATGGAGATGTCCTGTGCTTTTATGTTGTGATTATGTTCCATAGTATTTTATTCAACACATCCAGGATAAGTTGTTAGATTCCGTTCCTGCTCTCACAGCCAAAATACCTTCTTAGAAAAACTGGTCAAATGTTATTTTCTAAATGAATTTATTTTGGGATTGATGCTGTATTACTGCCTTTTGTATGGACCCCTGCTAAATTCTTCAAACTCTGCGGCAATAGCTCTGCTTGGTTCTTCTTACATCCGTCCCCCGCACATCCTAAGAACATGTTGCGATGCCGGAGAACACTTATAATGTTTTCCTTCCGTTCACTACTTTTGTTTTACCTGTGTTTTTTGAATGGAGATGTCCCGTGCTTTTATGTTGTGATTATGTTGAATAGTATTTGCCTTTTGGTCAAATGTTATTTTCTAAATTCGTTTATTTTGTGATCGATGCTGTATTACTGCCTTTTGTATAGCCCCCTGCTAAATGATTTAAACGCTGCGGAGATAGCTCTGCTTGGTTCTTCTTGCATCCGTCCCCCGCACATCCTAAGAACATGTTGCAATGCCGGAGAATACTCATAAGGTTTTCCTTCTGTTCACTACTTTTGTTTTACCTGTCTTTTTTAAATGGAGATGCTCTGTGCTTTTATGTTGTGATTATGTTCTATAGTATTTTATTCAACACATCCAGGATAAGTTCTTAGATTCCGTTCCTGCTCTCAGTGCCAAAAAACCTTCTTAGAAAAACTGGTCAAATGTTATTTGTTATGAGTTTATTTTGTGATTGATGCTGTATTACTGCCTTTTGTATGGGCCCCTGCTGAATTCTTCAAACTCTGCGGCGATAGATCTGCTTGGTTCTTCTTACATCCGTCCCCCGCACATCATAGGAACATGTTGCGATACTGGAGAACACTTATAATTTTTTCCTTCTGTTCACTACTTTTGTTTTACCTGTCTGTTTTAAATGGACATGTCCCGTGCTTTTATGTTGTGATTATGTTCTATAGTATTTTATTCAACACATCCAGGATATGTTGTTGGATTTTGTTCTTGCTCTAAGTGCCAAAAAACCTTCTTAGAAAAACTGGTCAAATGTTATTTTCTAAATGAGTTTATTTTGTGATTGATGCTGTATTACTGCCTTTTGTATGGACCCCTGCTAAATTCTTCAAACTCTGCGGAGATAGATCGGCTTGGTTCTTCTTACATTTGTCCCCCGCACATCCTAAGAACATGTTGCGATGCCGGAGAACACTCATGTTTTCCTTCCGTTCACTACTTTTGTTTTACCTGTCTTTTTTAAATGGAAATGCTCTGTGCTTTTTTGTTGAGATTATGTTCTATAGTGTTTGTCTTTTGGTAAAATGTTATTTTCTAAATGAGTTTATTTTGTGATTGATGCTGTATTACTGCCTTTTTTGTTTAACCCCTGCTAAATTCTTTAAACTCTGCGGCGATAGCTCTGCCGGGTTGTTCTTACATCCGTCCCCCGCACATCCTAAGAACACGAGACAATATTGTATTTGTCTTTTGGTCAAATGTTATTTTCCACTTGTTAACTGTTAGCGTGCTAACTTCGGCATGCTAGCACGCTAACATCAAAGGGCTAACTTTTTAGCTAACTTTAGGTTGTTTTTTTCTGTAATTACTTAGGCTAACTTTTTGAGCTAGTTTTGCAACCGTTTACACCAGAGTCATATAACTTGGTACGTGACATTTGTTAACTGTTAGCCTGCAAACGATAGCATGCTGGCAAGCTAACTTACTAAGTTTTTCATTTAATTTTACACTTTTTTTCCTGTATTTTAGCAGCCATACACCTTTGAGTCATATAACTTGGTATATGAGACACGCTAACTGTTATCATGCTAACATTGGCATGCATGCTAAATGTTAGCATTTTAATGTAACGTTTTAGGCTAGCTGTTTAGCTCATTTTACACAGTGTGGAGAATGCGTATATATGTTTAAGAGTTATTTCTTTATTCATATTCATGTTTTTCCATTTGTACTTTTTCTATTTTTTCATTTTATGTTCGCAAGTAAACTGTGTGTGTTACCTTGAAGACTTGGAATGTAGGAGTTGGAGTACTCCCTTATATCTTATCTGTAGTAGAACATTGAGCCTGTATTCCTTTCTGGAGAGGGCGGGGGCTGTTTGCGTATTCAAGAAGGTGTCTCTTCCTGTTTGAATGTTAGAACAACTTAGGAAGCCGGTATGAATGTATTGGTCTACGTCAGGGGTCACCAACGCGGTGCCCGCGGGCACCAGGTAGCCCGTAAGGACTAGATGAGTAGCCCGCTGGCCTGTTCTAAAAATAGCTCAAATAGCAGCACTTACCAGTGAGCTGCCTCTATTTTTTAAATTTTATTTATTTACTAGCAAGCTGGTCTCGCTTTGCCCAACATTTTTAATTCTAAGAGAGACAAAACTCAAATAGAATTTGAAAATCCAAGAAAATATTTTAAAGACTTGGTCTTTACTTGTTTAAATAAATTCATTCATTTTTTTACTTTGTTTCTTATAACTTTCAGAAAGACAATTTCAGAGAAAAAATGATTTTAGGATTTTTAAACACATATACCTTTTTACCTTTTAAATTCCTTCCTTTTCTTTCCTGACAATTTAAATCAATGTTCAAGTATTTTTTTTTTTTTATTGTAAAGAATAATAAATACATTTTAATTTAATTCTTCATTTTAGCTTCTTTTTTTTCGACGAAGAATATTTGTGAAATATTTCTTCAAACTTATTATGATTAAAATTCAAAAAAAATATTCTGGCAAATCTAGAAAATCTGTAGAATCAAATTTAAATCTTATTTCAAAGTTTTTTGAATTTTTTTACTTATTTTTGTTCTGGAAAATATAGAAGAAATAATTATTTGTCTTTGTTAGAAATATAGCCTGGTCCAATTTGTTATATATTCTAACAAAGTGTAGATTGGATTTTAACCTATTTAAAACATGTCATCAAAATTCTAAAATTAATCTTAATCAGGAAAAATTACTAATGATGTTCC
>NC_084732.1:0-47500 GCF_033978785.1 Entelurus aequoreus | reverse complement strand
AGAAATGTCTCTAAAGTCATATTTGGATACATCATATGAAATATGTAGAAATAGATGCCTGTTTGTCCTCCCACATGGATGTGATTCAAACAACATCATCCTCATCCTCATCCTCATCATCATCATGCCGCACAAGTCCGTTGTCCAACTTTTTAATTTGGGTCTGTTTTTGCGACTGATTGCCAGCATATTAATTGACAGATATTAATTAACGTAGGAAGCGCCTTCTAAATCGGGCTTTGATTGGCTTCCTTTATCTGTCATTTCAATTCACAGGCAGCAGGACGTGACTTCCAAGCATGAAGACCAAACGCCGGCTGCTGGAATGTGGAACACTTTCTGTTTGAGCTTTAATAAACTCCCTTTTTAGTTCATCTTCTGTCACATACCAGCTTATCGCTAGTGTGCTCATTTCTAGCTGACAGCGAGTGCGCTAGTCGCTAGCTGGTAACTAGTGTGACAATCGCTGGTTGACTACTAGTGTGCTAATCGCTGGCTGGCAACTAAAGCGCTTACTGCTATCTGGCAACTAGTGTGCTACTCACTAGTTGTCAACCAGTGCACTAATCACTAGCTGCCAACTAGTGTGCTGATTGCTAGCTAGCCACTAAGGTGCCAATTACTAGCTGGTAACTGGTGCACTAATTGATGGTAGGCAACTAGCACACTAGTTGCAAGCTGGTAATGAGTGCGATAAACCCTAACCATAACCTCTAACTAACACAAACCCTAACCCTTATTCTGCATGGCCTTATTACACAGCAACCCTATCCCTAACCTCAACCCTAACCCTGACCCTAACCCTAACCCTAACCCCAACCCTAAAACTAACCCTAACCCTTATTACACAGCAACCCTAACCCTAACCTCAACCCTAACCCTGACCCTAACCCTAACCCTAACCCCAACCCTAAAACTAACCCTAACCCTATGGGGAACATATTCACCATAAATTGGTTGCTTATTAACATGCAAATTAGTAACATATTGGCTCTTAATTAGTCATTATTAAGTACTTATTAATGCCTTATTCTGCATGGCCTTATTATACAACAACACTAACCCTAACCCTCTAAACCTAACCCTCTAACCCTAACCCTCTAACCCTAACCCTAACCAACACAAACCCTAACCAACACAAACCCTAACCCTAACCCTCTAACCCTAACCTCAAACCTAACCCTAACCAAAACAAACCCTAACCCTAACCCTTATTCTGCATGGCCTTATTAGACAACAACACTAACCCTAACCCTCTAACCCTAACCTCAAACCTAACCCTAACCCTAAACCTAACCAAAACAAACCCTAACCCTAACCCTTATTCTGCATGGCCTTATTAGACAACAACCCTAACCCTAACCTCAACCCTAACCCTGACCCTGACCCTAACCCTAACCCTGACCCCAACCCTAAAACTAACCCTAACCCTATGGGGAACATATTCACCATAAATTGGTTGCTTATTAACATGCAAATTAGTAACATATTGGCTCTTAATTAGTCATTATTAAGTACTTATTAATGCCTTATTCTGCATGGCCTTATTATACAACAACACTAACCCTAACCCTCTAACCCTAACCTCAAACCTAACCCTAACCCTAACCCTAACCCTAACCAAAACAAATCCTAACCCTTATTCTGCATGGCCTTATTAGACAACAACCCTAACCCTAACCTCAACCCTAACCTTGACCCTAACCCTAACCCTGACCCCAACCCTAAAACTAACCCTAACCCTAACCCTAACCCTTATTCTGCATGGCCTTATTATACAACAACACTAACCCTAACCCTCTAACCCTAACCTCAAACCTAACCCTAACCCTAACCCTAACCCTAACCAAAACAAATCCTAACCCTTATTCTGCATGGCCTTATTAGACAACAACCCTAACCCTAACCTCAACCCTAACCTTGACCCTAACCCTAACCCTGACCCCAACCCTAAAACTAACCCTAACCCTAACCCTAACCCTGACCCCAACCCTAACCCTAACCATAACCCTAACCCTATAGGGAACATATTCACCATAAATTGGTTGCTTATTAACATGCAAATTAGTAACATATTGGCTCTTAATTAGTCATTATTAAGTACTTATTAATGCCTTATTCTGCATGGCCTTATTATACAACAACACTAACCTTAACCCCCTAACCCTAACCCTAACCCTAACCAACACAAACCCTAACCCTTATTCTGCATGGCCTTATTAGACAACAACCCTAACCCTAACCTCAACCCTAACCCTGAACCTAACCCTAACCCTAACCCTAACCCTAACCCTGACCCCAACCCTAACCCTAACCATAACCCTAACCCTATAGGGAACATATTCACCATTAATTGGTTTCTTATTAACATGCAAATTAGTAACATATTTGGCTCTTAATTAGTCATTATTAAGTACTTATTAATGCCTTATTCTGCATGGCCTTATTATACAACAACCCTAACCCTAACCCTAACCCTAACCCTAACCCTAACCCTAACCCTAACCCTAACCCTGACCCTTACCTTAACCAACACAAACCCTAACCCTAACCTTAAAGCTAACCCTAACCCTAACCCTAACCCTTATTCTGCATGGCCTTATTACACAACAATCCTAACCGTAACCTCAACCCTAACCCTGAACCTAACCCTAACCCTGACCCCAACCCTAACCCTAACCCTATGGGGAACATATTCACCATTAATTGGTTGCTTATTAAGATGCAAATTAGTAACATATTGGCTCTTAATTAGTCATTATTAAATACTTATTAATGGCTTATTCTGCATGGCCTTATTATACAACAACCCTAACCCTAACCCTCTAACCCTAACATGCAAATTAGTAACATATTGGCTCCTAATTAGTCATTATTAAGTACTTATTAATGCCTTATTCTGCATGGCCTTATTATACAACAACACTAACCTTAACCCCAACCCCAACCCTAACCCTAACCCTAACCCAAACCTAACCCTAACCCTAACCCTAACCCTAACCCTTATTCTGCATGGCCTTATTAGACAACAACCCTAACCCTAACCTCAACCCTAACCTCAAGCCTAACCCTGAACCTAACCCTGACCCCAACCCTAACCCAACCTAACCCTATGGGGAACATATTCACCATTAATTGGTTGCTTATTAACATGCAAATTAGTAACATATTGGCTCTTAATTAGTCATTATTAAGTACTTATTAATGCCTTATTCTGCATGGCCTTATTATATAACAACCCTAACCCTCTAACCCTAACCCTATTAGTCATTATTAAGTACTTATTAATGCCTTATTCTGCATGGCATTATTATGCAACAACCTAACCCTAGCCCCAACCCTAACCCTCTAATCCTAACCGTAACCCTAACCCTAAACCTAACCCTACACCTAACCCTAGCCCTAATCCTAACCCCAACCCTGACCCTAATAATGCCTTATTCTGCATGGCCTTATTATACAACAACACTAACCTTAGCCCCAACCCCAACCCTAACCCTAACCCTAACCCAAACCTAACCCTAACCCTAACCCTAACCCTAACCCTAACCCTAACCCTTATTCTGCATGACCTTATTAGACAACAACCCTAACCCTAACCTCAACCCTAACCTCAACCCTAACCCTGAACCTAACCCTGACCCCAACCCTAACCCAACCTAAGCCTATGGGGAACATATTCACCATTAATTGGTTGCTTATTAACATGCAAATTAGTAACATATTGGCTCTTAATTAGTCATTATTAAGTACTTATTAATGCCTTATTCTGCATGGCCTTATTATATAACAACCCTAACCCTCTAACCCTAACCCTATTAGTCATTATTAAGTACTTATTAATGCCTTATTCTGCATGGCATTATTATGCAACAACCTAACCCTAGCCCCAACCCTAAACCTCTAATCCTAACCGTAACCCTAATCCTAAACCTAACCCTACACCTAACCCTAGCCCTAATCCTAGCCCCAATCCTGACCCTAATAATGCCTTATTCTGCATGGCCTTATTATACAACAACCCTAACCCTAACCCTGACCCCAACCCCTACCCTAACCCTATGGGGAACATATTCACCATTAATTAGTTGCTTATTAACATGCAAATTAGTAAAATATTGGCTCTTAATTAGTCATGATTAAGTACTTATTAATGCCTTATTCTGCATGGCCTTATTATACAACAACCCTAACCCTCTAACCCTAACCCTAACCCTAGCTTTAACCCTAACCCTAACCCGCTAACCCTAACCCTAATCCTATTGGTTCTTTATTAGTAATTTTTAAGTACTTATTAATGCCTTATTCTGCATGGCCTTATTATACAACAACCCTAACCCTCTAACCCTAACCCTAACCCTAGCTTTAACCCTAACCCTAACCCGCTAACCCTAACCCTAATCCTATTGGTTCTTTATTAGTAATTTTTAAGTACTTATTAATGCCTTATTCTGCATGGCCTTATTATACAACAACCCTAACCCTCTAACCCTAACCCTAACCCTAGCTTTAACCCTAACCCTAACCCGCTAACCCTAACCCTAATCCTATTGGTTCTTTATTAGTAATTTTTAAGTGGGTTAGGGTTAGGGTTAGGGTTAATTTTTAAGTACTTATTAATGCCTTATTCTGCATGGCCTTATTATACAACAACCCTAACCCTCTAACCCTAACCCTAACCCTAGCTTTAACCCTAACCCTAACCCGCTAACCCTAACCCTAATCCTATTGGTTCTTTATTAGTAATTTTTAAGTACTTATTAATGCCTTATTTTGCATGGCCTTATTATACAACAACCCTAATCCTAACCCCATAACCCTAACCCTAACCCCAACCCCAACCCTAACCCTAACCCTAACCCTAACCATAAACCCAACCCTAACCCTAACCCTATTAATGCCTTATTCTGCATGGCCTTATCATACAACAACCCTAAAACTAACCTTAACCTCAACCCTAACCCCAACCCCAACCCTAACCCTAACCCCAACCCTGACCCTAACCAACGTTAACGCTAACCCTAACCCTATGGGGAACATATTCACCATTAATTAGTTGCTTATTAAGATGCAAATTAGTAACATATTGGCTCTTAATTAGTCATTATTAAATACTTATTAATGGCTTATTCTGCATGGATTTATTATACAACAACCCTAACCCTAACCCGCTAACCCTAACCCTAAACCTAATCCTATTGGTTCTTTATTAGTCATTATTAAGTACTTATTAATGCCTTATTCTGCATGGCCTTATTATAAAACAACCCTAACCTTAACCCTAACCCTAACCCTAACCCCAACCCTAACCCTATCCCTAACCCTAACTCTCTAACCCTAACCCTCTAACCCTCTAATCCTCAAACCTTTGAACCCTCTTACCCTAACCCTGACCCTATTGGTTCTTAATTAGTCATGATTAAGTACTTATTAATGCCTTATTCTGCATGGCCTTATTATACAACAACATTAACCCTCTAACCCTAAACCTATAGCCCTAACCCTAACCCTCTAACCCTAACCCTAACCCAAATCATATTGGTTCTTTATTAGTCATTATTAAGTACTTATGAATGCCTTATTCCACATGGCCTTATTATACAACATCCCTAACCCTAACCCTAACCCCAACCCCAACCCCAACCCCAACCCTAACCCTAACTCTCTAACCCTATCCCTCTAACCCTCTAACCCTCGAACCCTAACCCTGACCCTATTGGTTCTTAATTAGTCATTATCAAGGACTTGTTAACGCCTTATTCTGCATGGCCTTATTATACAACAACCCTAACCCTCTAACCCTAAACCTCTAGCCCTAACCCTAACCCAAATCATATTGGTTCTTTATTAGTCATTATTAAGTACTTATGAATGCCTTATTCCACATGGCCTTATTATAAAACATCCCCAACCCTAACCCCAACCCCAACCGCAACCCCAACCCTAACCCTAACTCTCTAACCCTATCCCTCTAACCCTCTAACCCTCGAACCCTAACCCTGACCCTATTGGTTCTTAATTAGTCATTATCAAGGACTTATTAACGCCTTATTCTGCATGGCTTTATTATACAACAACCCTAACCCTAACCCCTAACCCTAACCCCAACCCCAAACCTAACCCTAACCCTAACCCTAACCCTAACTCTCTAACTCTCTAATCCTCGAACCTTTGAACCCTCTTACCCTAACCCTGACCCTATTGGTTCTTAATTAGTCATGATTAAGTACTTATTAATGCCTTATTCTGCATGGCCTTATTATACAACAACCCTAACCCAAACCCCTAACCCTAACCCTAATCCCAACCCCAACCCCAAACCTAACCCTAACCCTAACTCTCTAACCCTCTATTCCTCGAACCTTTGAACCCTCTTACCCTAACCCTGACCCTATTGGTTCTTAATTAGTCATGATTAAGTACTTATTAATGCCTTATTCTGCATGGCCTTATTATACAACAACCCTAACCCTCTAACCCTAAACCTCTAGCCCTAACCCCAGCCCTAACCCTAACCCTCTAACCCTAACCCTAACCCTAACCCTAATCATATTGGTTCTTTATTAGTCATTATTAAGTACTTATGAATGCCTTATTCCACATGGCCTTATTATACAACATCCCTAACCCTAACCCCAACCCCAACCCCAACCCCAACCCTAACTCTCTAACCCTATCCCTCTAACCCTCTAACCCTCGAACCCTCGGACCCTAACCCTGACCCTATTGGTTCTTAATTAGTCATTATCAAGGACTTATTAACGCCTTATTCTGCATGGCTTTATTATACAACAACCCTAACCCTAACCCTAACCCTAAACCTAATCCTATTGGTGCTTTATTAGTCATTATTAGGTACTTATTAATGCCTTATTCTGCATGGCTTTATTATACAACAACCCTAACCCTAACCTTAATCCCAACCCCAACCCTCTCACCCTAACCCTAACCCCAACGTCAACCTCAACCCTAACCCCAACCCCAACCCTAACCCTAACCAAATAACTCTAAATGAAGTCTTTGTTACTTACAATATGTTCCGCATACTAAAGTGTTAAAAACAGATTTATTCAGTAGGGAACGGATTTATATTTTTTTTTGCAAAGCACTCTGCTGAAAATGATGGAAAGCGCCACTCCACATGGCATTTTTACGATGTGGTCAAAGCTGGAATCGCCGCCTAATTCGTCACGTTTCACGTGTCAGGTCAATAGCGAAACTATCGTGATACAGTCCTCAGCCGTATCGTGTCCAGCCGTAATTGGACGGTGCGGCACAAAGTCCAGGCGGCGCCGATAAAGGAGGCGGGCGACGTGGACTTCCTTTGTCCGTCGTGTCAGGACGAGTCCTGCGGGCGGGTCGCCTCAAAGGCCGCGCAATTTGCGCCGCAAATGTCAAGGCCCCCCCCCCCCCACCCCCCCCCCCCCCCCCGAAAAGACAGGACGGCGAGCAGAGACAAAAGGCTGAGGTTGAAAGACGGCGGCCATGTTTAACGCGGCGGTGCGAGGACACAATGCGTCAGCTGACACTTTTGTCCTGCTGGAATATGCAGCAGATAAACAGCAGCATTAATCATTGATTAAAACATGTTTTCTTTGCCGCGCGGGAGGAAATTGGATTGTGCCCCGTGGCACGGCGGCAGCATCAGATTGTGGGCCGCACGGGCGCCGCTCTTATCTTAGCGCCGGGGCAGGGCCACGGAAAAAAACAAAACGAAAAGAAAAAAAAAGACATATTGCGGGAGACTCTCGCTGGATTTCAGCTTCAACACACACACACACACACACACACACACACACACACACACACACACACACACACACACACACACACACACACACACACACACACACACACACACACACACACACACACACACACACACACACACATTCATGTAGTCCTTACCTTATTCGGACCTCCAAAAAAATGGCTCCCTCTTTAGGACCACCCTTTCTAGATATATAAAGATGTGTATTTACAACATGACTAATATATACATACTATGCAAATATAGAAAAGCTTGTTGTGAAAAAGGATTTGGAATTTCACAAGAAAAAGGTCACAATTTCACAAGAAAAAGGTAGAATTTTGGCGGTATTATAATAAAAGTCGTCATTTTACTCAATGCCAATAAAATGTTACAAGAAAAACTGAACATTTGTGTAATATTAAGATAAAAGTTGGAAAACACGTGCATGTCACTTATGAACATGTGCATGTCACTTATGAACACACGCATGTCACTTATGAACACGTGCATGTCACTTATGAACACGCGCATGTCACTTATGAACATGTGCATGTCACTTATGAACATGTGCATGTCACTTATGAACACGTACATTTCACTTATGAACATGTGCATGTCACTTATAAACATGTGCATGTCACTTATGAACACGTGCATGTCACTTATGAACACATGCATGTCACTCATACGCATGTGCATGTCACTAATACACACGTGCATGTCACTTATGAACATGTGCATGTCACTTATGAACACGTGCATGTCACTTATGAACACGTGCATGTCACTCATACGCATGTGCATGTCACTAATAAACATGTGCATGTCACTTGTGAACATGTGCAAGTCTCTTATGAACATGTGCATGTCACTTATGAACACATGCATGTCACTAATACACACGTGCATGTCACTAACGAACACGTGCATGTCACTTATGAACACGTACATTTCACTTATGAACATGTGCATGTCACTTATGAACACGTCCATGTCACTAATAAACACATGCATGTCACTTATGAACATGTGCATGTCACTTATGAACACGTACATTTCACTTATGAACATGTGCATGTCACTTATGAACATGTGCATGTCACTTATGAACACGTGCATGTCACTTATGAACACATGCATGTCACTCATAAGCATGTGCACGTCACTAATACACACGTGCATGTCACTAATAAACATGTGCATGTCACTTGTGAACATGTGCAAGTCTCTTATGAACATGTGCATGTCACTTATGAACACATGCATGTCACTAATACACACGTGCATGTCACTTATGATCATTTTCACGTCACTTATGAACATGCGCATGTCACTTATGAACACGCACATGTCACTTATGAACATATGCATGTCACTTATGAACACGCGCATGTCACTTATGAACACGTGCAGGTCACTTATGAACATATGCATGTCACTTATGAACACGCGCATGTCACTTATGAACACGTGCATGTCACTAATGAACAGGTGCATGTCACTAATGAACACGCGCATGTCACTTATGATCATTTTCACGTCACTTATGAACATGCGCATGTCACTTATGAACACGCACATGTCACTTATGAACACATGGATGTCACTTATGAACACGCGCATGTCACTTATGAACACGTCCATGTCACTTATGAACACGCACATGTCACCTATGAACACACACATGTCGCTTATGAACACGTGCATGCCACTTATGATCAGGTGCATGTCACTTATAAACACGCGAATGTCACTTATGAACACACGCATGTCACTTATGAATACGCGCATGTCCCTTATGAACAAGTGCATGTCACTTATGAACATGCGCATGTCACTTATGAACACGTCCATGTCACTTATGAACACATGGATGTCACTTATTAACACGTGCATGTCACTTATGAACACACGCATGTCACTTATGAACACGTCCATGTCACTTATGAACAGGTAGCATATCACTTATGAACACGCACATGTCACTTATGAACACGCACATGTCGCTTATGAACACGTCCATGTCACTTATGAACACGTGCATGCCACTTATGATCAGGTGCATGTCACTTATGAACACGCGCATGTCACTTATGAACACGCGTATGTCACTTATGAACACGAGCATGTCATTTATGAACACGCACGTGTCACTTATGAACAAGTGCATGTCACTTATGAACACGCACATGTCACTTATGAACACACACATGTCGCTTATGAACACGTCCATGTCACTTATGAACAGGTATCATATCACTTATGAACACGCACATGTCACTTATGAACACACACATGTCGCTTATGAACACGTCCATGTCACTTATGAACACGTGCATGCCACTTATGATCAGGTGCATGTCACTTATGAACACGCGCATGTCACTTATGAACACGCGTATGTCACTTATGAACACGAGCATGTCATTTATGAACACGCACGTGTCACTTATGAACAAGTGCATGTCACTTATGAACACGTACACAACAATGTTGTAATAGCATTGGAGAGCAAACTAGCAAATTAGTCAGCATTAAAATGGCTGATGGTAAACAACAGTACAAACCTAACACTTTTAGCGTAGCGTCATTTTAGATAAAGTTGCTGCGTTTTTGAGGAGTTCATTAGGAGAAAAAAAAAAACTACCTATGGCGGTTGCCTACAGCCACACGTGTGCACTAGAATAGTCTTAAAGGAGCTCATGCAAAGATTCATTCGTGCAGACTAACCAAACATGTCGTCGGAGAGAAAAATGTGGCCGTAAAAATATCGAAAGAAGAACACGTGTAAGGATGTGTGTGTGTGTGTGTGTGTGTGTGTGTGTGTGTGTGTGTGTGTGTGTGTGTGTGTGTGTGTGTGTGTGTGTGTGTGTGCGTGTGTGTGTGTGTGTGTGTGTGTGTGAGTTTGCATATAAATCGAATGGATTCAAACTCTCTCATGACCCAGAAAGTGCTGCATATCGCCAAGGAGGTGCTTTTAAATCAGAACTCGGTCTCCCTCGAGACGGTTAACACACACGCACACGTACACACACACACACACGTACACACACGTGTACACACACACACGTTAATGTACACACACACACACACGTTAATGTACACAGATATAAGAGTTGGACATAAAGCAATGCACGTGATGCGACGTCACTCGAGGTCAATTAGCACACAGGATGTTGAGCGGGGGAGTCGGTCGCCATGGAGACGGAGGAAACAATCTCACTTCATGTTTAGCCTCTGTTTGCCAGCGAAGAACGAGGAGAAGAGATAAAACATTCCCCTGGGAGAGTTACACTGCTCTTGTTGTGCCTCTTTTTGGAACACACCACAAACAAAGGCTGAGTTTTAATCGCACGTTTGTTGTTGGTTGGGAAAAACACTCCATAAAACTCGAGGTTTTCCAACAAAATCACAGAAGTGAAAGTTTTAGAGTTTGCGACTTTTTACCGCACACCTGCATCAGATTAAGATGCAAGATGGAGATGTCAACATGGAATGAAATTAGTGCCGTCATTATTAAAAATAATACAAAATGAGTACATGGTCATTATTACAAATAATACAACATTAATACGTCGTCATTATTAAAATTAAAACAAAATTAATACATGGTCCTTATTAGAAATAATACAAAATTAATGTAGTCATTATTACAAATATTACAAAATTAATACGTCGTCATTATTAAAAATAATACAAAATTAATACGTCACTATTATTAAAAATTATACAAAATGAATACATCGTCATTATTATAAATAATACAAAATTAATATGTCGTCATTATTAAAAATAATACAAAATTAATACGTCGTCATTATTAAAAATAATACAAAATTAATACATGGTCATTATTAGAAATAATACAAAATTAATGTAGTCATTATTACAAATAATACAAAATTAATAAGTCGTCATTATTAAAAATAATACAAAATTAATATGTCGTTATTATTAAAAATTATACAAAATTAATACATTGTCATTATTAAAAATAATACAAAATTAATACATGGTCATTATTAGAAATAATACAAAATTAATGTCGTCATCATTACAAATAATACAAAATTAATATGTCGTCATTATTAAAAATAATACAAAATTAATACATGGCCATTATTACAAATAATACAAAATTAATACGTCGTCATTATTAAAAATAATACAAAATTAGTACATGGTCATTATTAGAAATAATACAAAATTAATGTCGTCATTATTAGAAATAATACAAAATTAATGTCGTCATCATTACAAATAATACAAAATTAATACGTCGTCATTATTAAAAATAATACAAAATTATTACATGGTCATTATTAGAAATAATACAAAATTAATGTCGTCATTATTAGAAATAATACAAAATTAATACATGGCCATTATTACAAAAAATATCAATCAATCAATCAATCAATGTTTATTTATATAGCCCTAAATCACAAGTGTCTCAAAGGGCTGTACAAGCCACAACGACATCCTCGGTACAGAGCCCACAAATACAAAATTAATACGTCGTCATTATTAAAAATAATACAAAATTAATACATGGTCATTATTAGAAATATTACAAAATTAATGTCGTCATTATTACAAATAATACACAATTAATACATGGTCATTATTAAAAATAATACAAAATTAATGTCGTCATCATTACAAATAATACAAAATTAATACGTTGTCATTATTAAAAATAATACAAAATTAATACATGGCCATTATTACCAATAATACAAAATTAATACGTCGTCATTATTAAAAATAATACAAAATTAATACATGGTCATTATTAGAAATAATACAAAATTAATGTAGTCATTATGACGAATAATACAAAATTAATAAGTCGTCATTATTAAAAATAGTACAAAATTAATACGTCGTTATTATTAAAAATAATACAAAATTAATACATGGTCATTATTAGAAATAATATAAAATTAATACGTCGTCATTATTAAAAATAATACAAAATTAATACATGGTCATTATTAGAAATATTACAAAATTTATGTCGTCATTATTAAAAATAATACAAAATTAATACATGGTCATTATTAGAAATAATACAAAATTAATGTAGTCATTATGACAAATAATACAAAATTAATAAGTCGTCATTATTAAAAATAATACAAAATTAATACGTCGTTATTATTAAAAATAATACAAAATTAATACGTTGTTATTATTAAAAATTATACAAAATTAATACATCGTCATTATTATAAATAATACAAAATTAATATGTCGTCATTATTAAAAATAATACAAAATTAATACATCGTCATTATTAAAAATAATACAAAATTAATACATGGTCATTATTAGAAATATTACAAAATTAATGTCGTCATCATTACAAATCATACAAAATTAATACGTCGTCATTATTATAAATAATACAAAATTAATATGTCGTCATTATTAAAAATAATACAAAATTAATACATCGTCATTTTCAAAAATAATACAAAATTAATACATCGTCATTATTAAAAATAATACAAAATTAATACATGGTCATTATTAGAAATAATACAAAATTAATGTCGTCATCATTACAAATAATACAAAATTAATACGTCGTCATTATTAAAATAAATACAAAATTAATACATGGCCATTATTACAAAAAATACAAAATTAAAACGTCGTCATTATTAGAAATAATACAAAATTAATACATGGTCATTATTAGAAATATTACAAAATTAATGTCGTCATTATTACAAATAATACAAAATTAATATGTCGTCGTTATTACAAATAATACAAAATTAATACGTCGTCATTATTAAAAATAATACAAAATTAATACATTGTCTTTATTAAAAATAATACAAAATTAATACGTCGTTATTATTAAAAATAATACAAAATTAATATGTTGTCATTATTAAAAATAATACAAAATCAATACATCGTCAACGTGTTACAACAGCGTGGCTTCGTTGTAAAAGAGTGCGGGTACTAGACCGGCCTGCCTGTAGTCCAGACCTGTCTCAAGTACATCAAGCAAGAATGGGAAATAATTCCACCTGAAAAGCTTCAAAAATGTGTCTCGTCAGTTCCCAAACGTTTACTGAGTGTTGTTAAAAGGAAAGGCCATGTAACACAGTGGTAAAAAATGCTCCTGTGACAACTTTTTTGCAATGTGTTGCTGCCATTAAATTCTAAGTTAATGATTATTTGCAAAAAAAAAAGTATGTTTCTCAGTTGGAACGTAAGTATCTTGTCTTTGCAGTCTATTCAATTAAATATAAGTTGAAAAGGATTTGCAAATCATTGTATTCTCTTTTTATTTACCATTTACACAATGTGCCAACTTCTCTGGTGTTGGGTTTTGTACTATAATAAATAATATTTACGCACATTCTTATGGAAACATTTATTTTGTATTTTTTGAAAATCCAGTCTGATCTTCCGGACTGGCTAATGAAAGAAAACATGTTGGGGGGGAAACATATTTCTCCCTGGTGGGTGTGAAGCAGACACAAAGCACAACGCCCCCCCCCCCCCCCCCCCCCCCGGCGGTAGATTTTCAGAATAAGAGCGTCGTCAAGAATGTGGGCGCCTCAAAACAAAAAAAAAGACGACACGCACATTCTCCAGCAAGAGAGAAAATATGATTGATATGCAGAAGGTAAAAAAAATAAAAAATAGCGCAACATGTGCGGGGAGCGTGCGTAATCGCGACATCCTGATGCCATCTGCTTCCGCCCGATCATCGCCGACCATCAGGTGTCTGCGACTGCTTGACATGGTGCCTTCTGATGTACGTTTCAACTTACACACACACACACACACACACACACACACACACACACACACACACACACACACACATGGTCTCATTACGGAGCGGCGAGGTGTCACGGAGACCGGGCAGATAAAAAAAAAAATGCGCTGACCCACATGAGCGTGACCTGTAAAATTGACATAATGTGCCGCCTTTGAGGGTCCAGTAATGACCCCTCATCGCCCGGTGACACTCGCTCCGTCTTCATTTCACACCCTCTTAGCGCCGCACAGATGACTTTGGCATTTTACTAACAGCCTCCGAAGGCTTTCGCAAGGCACCAGCCACGCAGGGGAGAAATGGCGGGCAAAGGTGCAGAAATGGCGGGATGAAAAAAAAAAAAGAAAAAAAGTGTGATAAAAACTAGAGATGTCCGATAAAGGCTTTTTTACCGATATCCGATATTCCTCTTTATTACCGATATCAACCGATATATACAGTCGTGGACTTAACACATTATTATGCCTAGAGATGCCGATAAATGCGTTAAAATGTAATATCGGAAATTATCGGTATCGGTTTTTTTATTATCAGTATCGTTTTTTAAAATTTTTATTAAATCCACATAAAAAACACAAGATACACGTACAATTAGTGCACCAACCCAAAAAACCTCCCTCCCCCATTTACACTCATTCACACAAAAGGGTTGTTTCTTTCTGTTATTAATATCCTGGTTCCTACATTATATATCAATATATATCAATACAGTCTGCAAGGGATACAGTCCGTAAGCACACATGATTGTGCGTGCTGCTGCTCCACTAATAGTACTAACCTTTAACAGTTCATTTTACTCATTTTCATTAATTACTAGTTTCTATGTAACTGTTTTTATATTGTAAGACGATGTTTTTAATAGGGATGTCCGATAATATCGGCCTGCCGATATTATCGGCCGATAAATGCGTTAAAATGTATTATCAGAAATTATCGGTATCGTTTTTTTTATTATCGGTATCGTTTTTTTTGTTTTTTTAAAAAATTAAATCAACATAAAAAACACAAGATACATTTACAATTAATGCACCAACCCAAAAAACCTCCCTCCTCATTCACACAAAAGGGTTGTTTCCTTCTGTTATTAATATTCAGGTTCCTACATTATATATCAATATATATCAATACAGTCTGCAAGGGATACAGTCCGTAAGCACACATGATTGTGCGTGCTGCTGGTCCACTAATAGTACTAACCTTTAACAGTTAATGTTACTAATTTTCATTAATTACTAGTTTCTATGTAACTGTTTTTATATTGTTTTACTTTCTTTTTTATTCAAGAAGATGTTTTTAATAGGGATGTCCGATAATATCGGCCTGCCGATATTATCGGCCGATAAATGCGTTAAAATGTAATATAAGAAATTATCGGTATCGTTTTTTTAATTATCTGTATCGTTTTTTTTTGTTTGTTTTTTTAATTAAATCAACATAAAAAACACAAGATACATTTACAATTAATGCACCAACCCAAAAAACCTCCCTCTTCATTCACACAAAAGGGTTGTTTCTTTCTGTTATTAATATTCTGGTTCCTACATTATATATCAATACAGTCTGCAAGGGATACAGTCCGTAAGCACACATGGTTGTGCGTGCTGCTGGTCCACTAATAGTACTAACCTTTAACAGTTAATTTTACAAATTTTCATTAATTACTAGTTTCTATTTAACTGTTTTTATATTGTTTTACTTTATTTTTTATTCAAGAAGATGTTTTTAATAGGGATGTCCGATAATATCGGCCTGCCGATATTATCGGCCGATAAATGCGTTAAAATGTAATATAAGAAATTATCGGTATCGGTTTTTTTTATTATCAGTATCGTTTTTTTTTTGTTTTTAAAAAAAAATTAAATCAACATAAAAAACACAAGATACATTTACAATTAATGCACCAACCCAAAAAACCTCCCTCCTCATTCACACAAAAGGGTTGTTTCTTTCTGTTATTAATATTCTGGTTCCTACATTATATATCAATATATATCAATACAGTCTGCAAGGGATACAGTCCGTAAGCACACATGATTGTGCGTGCTGCTGCTCCACTAATAGTACTAACCTTTAACAGTTAATTTTACAAATTTTCATTAATTACTAGTTTCTATTTAACTGTTTTTATATTGTTTTACTTTCTTTTTTATTCAAGAAGATGTTTTTAATAGGGATGTCCGATAATATCGGCCTGCTGATATTATCGGCCGATAAATGTGTTAAAATGTAATATCAGAAATTATCGGTATCGTTTTTTTTATTATCTGTATCGTTTTTAAAAAAAAAATTAAATCAACATAAAAAACACAAGATACATTTACAATTAGTGCACCAACCCAAAAAACCTCCCTCCTCATTCACACAAAAGGGTTGTTTCTTTCTGTTATTAATATTCTGGTTCCTACATTATATATCAATATATATCAATACAGTCTGCAAGGGATACAGTCCGTAAGCACACATGATTGTGCGTGCTGCTGGTCCACTAATAGTACTAACCTTTAACAGTTAATTTGACAAATTTTCATTAATTACTAGTTTCTATGTAACTGTTTTTATATTGTTTTACTTTCTTTTTTATTCAAGAAAATGTTTTTAATTTATTTATCTTATTTTATTTTATAATTTTTTTTTAAAAGTACCTTATCTTCACCATACCTGGTTGTCCAAATTAGACATAATAATGTGCTAATTCCACGACTGTATATATCGGTTGATATCGGTATCGGTCGATATCGGTATCGGTAATTAAAGAGTTGGACAATATCGGCATATCGGATATCGCCAAAAAGCCATTATAGGACATCCCTATTTACAATATAACTAAAACAATTCATACGCATTAAACTGTCCCACGTCTGACGTCTGTAGGAGTGTTTTCATGCATATTTGTACGCGCTATTGTCACGTAATAAAGCCAGCAATGTTATCTGCGTTGCTACTAGTATGGATTCTTCATTCATCACTCCAAGCAAAGTTTCACAATACAACCAAAACAATTCATGCTTATTACACCGTCCCATGTGTGACGTCTGTGGGAGTGTTTTCGTGCATAGTTGTACGCGCTATTGTCACGTAATAAAGTTTGCATTGCTAGCATTAGCTAACATGTGTACACGTGTCTGTGTTAGCATTATTAGCTTGCAATGGCCTTCTTTTTGTGTTGTTTAAGTTTCACAAATTCCTCAGTAAATTCACCAAAGCGTCACCGTGGAGTTATTGAGTCTGTTTGGCCCATGTGGGTCCATGACGATGGCTTCTGTTTTGCTTGATCAGCCGTTTTACTGCCCTGTTACGGACACCGTTTGGAAACAATTAAGGTATGTAAATAAATGTATAAAATATTTCCGTGTAAGTAACTCACTTCACAACGTTTATATCTGCGGTGCAGCTAATGTAAGGGAAACATTTTCACTTTTGGTAACATTTTGTGGGTGCGGGTGCTCTGTAGTCTGGAAAATACGGCACACGGTATGTAAAATATGTATTCGTTTGAATCTGTTTGACTCAAATTTGTTGATGAAAACTTTAACCAAGATGCACGTTACTATCAAACAGCTGGTGTGCATTCATTTCAACACTTGCAGTATGAACACTTTCTAGGGCGCAACACAAAATAAAACACACCACAAACTGTAAAGTACTGCTAACTGTCATTGCAATACTTACAGTATCAACACTTTCTAGGGTGCAACACGAAATAAAACACACCATAAACTGTAAAGTACTGCCATCTGACTGTCATTGCAATACTTACAGTATCAACACTTTCTAGGGTGCAACAAGAAATACAACACACCATAAACTGTAAAGTACTGCCATCTGACTGTCATTGCAACACTTACAGTATCAACACTTTCTAAGGTGCAACACGAAATAAAACACACCACAAACTGTAAAGTAAATGGTAAATGGGTTATACTTATATAGCGCTTTTCTACCTTCAAGGTACTCAAAGCGCTTTGACACTATTTCCACATTCACCCATTCACACACACATTCACACACTGATGGCGGGAGCTGCCATGCAAGGCCCTAACCACGACCCATCAGGAGCAAGGGTGAAGTGTCTTGCTCAAGGACACAACGGACGTGACGAGGTTGGTAGAAGGTGGGGATTGAACCAGGAACCCTCAGGTTGCTGGCACGGCCACTCTCCCAACTGCGCCACGCCGTCCCCAGTACTGCCATCTGACTGTCATTGCAATACTTACAGTATCAACACTTTCTAGGGTGCAACACGAAATAAAACACACCCTAAACTGTAAAGTACTGCCATCTGACTGTCATTGCAATACTTACAGTATCAACACTTTCTAGGGTGCAACAAGAAATACAACACATCATAAACTGTAAAGTACTGCCATATAACTGTCATTGCAATACTTACAGTATCAACACTTTCTAGGGTGCAACACGAAATAAAACACACCACAAACTGTAAAGTACTGCCATCTGACTGTCATTGCAATACTTACAGTATCAACACTTTCTAGGGTGCAACACGAAATAAAACACACCCTAAACTGTAAAGTACTGCCATCTGACTGTCATTGCAATACTTACAGTATCAACACTTTCTAGGGTGCAACAAGAAATACAACACATCATAAACTGTAAAGTACTGCCATATAACTGTCATTGCAATACTTACAGTATCAACACTTTCTAGGGTGCAACACGAAATAAAACACACCATAAACTGTAAAGTACTGCCATATAACTGTCATTGCAATACTTACAGTATCAACACTTTCTAGGGTGCAACACAAAATAAAACACACCACAAACTGTAAAGTACTGCCATCTAACTGTCATTGCAATACTTACAGTATCAACACTTTCTAGGGTGCAACACAAAATAAAACACACCACAAACTGTAAAGTACTGCCATATAACTGTCATTGCAATACTTACAGTATCAACACTTTCCAGGGTGCAACAAGAAATACAACACACCATACACTGTAAAGTACTGCCATCTAACTGTCATTGCAACACTTACAGTATCCACACTTTCTAGGGTGCAACACGAAATAAAACACACCACAAACTGTAAAGTACTGCCATCTAACTGTCATTGCAATACTTACAGTATCAACACTTCCTAGGGTGCAACAAGAAATACAACACACCATAAACTGTAAAGTACTGCCATCTAACTGTCATTGCAACACTTACAGTATCAACACTTCCTAGGGTGCAACACAAAATACAACACACCACAAACTGTGAAGTACTGCCATATAACTGTCATTGCAATACTTACAGTATCAACACTTTCTAGGGTGCAACAAGAAATACAACACACGATACACTGTAAAGTACTGCCATCTGACTGTCATTGCAATACTTACAGTATCAACACTTTCTAAGGTGCAACACGAAATAAAACACATCATAAACTGTAAAGTACTGCCATCTAACTGTCATTGCAACACTTACAGTATCAACACTTCCTAGGGTGCAACACAAAATACAACACACCACAAACTGTGAAGTACTGCCATATAACTGTCATTGCAATACTTACAGTATCAACACTTTCTAGGGTGCAACAAGAAATACAACACACCATACACTGTAAAGTACTGCCATCTGACTGTCATTGCAATACTTACAGTATCAACACTTCCTAGGGTGCAACAAGAAATACAACACACCATATCCTGTAAAGTACTGCCATCTAACTGTCATTGCAATACTTACAGTATCAACACTTTCTAGGGTGCAACAAGAAATACAACACACGATACACTGTAAAGTACTGCCATATAACTGTCATTGCAATACTTACAGTATCAACACTTTCTAGGGTGCAACACGAAATAAAACACACCCTAAACTGTAAAGTACTGCCATCTAACTGTCATTGCAATACTTACAGTATCAACACTTTCCAGGGTGCAACAAGAAATACAACACACCATAAACTGTAAAGTACTGCCATCTGACTGTCATTGCAATACTTACAGTATCAACACTTTCTAGGGTGCAACACGAAATAAAACACACCACAAACTGTATAGTACTGCCATCTAACTGTCATTGCAATACTTACAGTATCAACACTTTCTAGGGTGCAACACGAAATAAAACACACCCTAAACTGTAAAGTACTGCCATCTGACTGTCATTGCAACACTTACAGTATCAACACTTTCTAGGGTGCAACACGAAATAAAACACACCCTAAACTGTAAAGTACTGCCATATAACTGTCATTGCAACACTTACAGTATCAACACTTTCTAGGGTGCAACAAGAAATACAACACACCATACACTGTAAAGTACTGCCATCTGACTGTCATTGCAATACTTACAGTATCAACACTTCCTAGGGTACAACAAGAAATACAACACACCATACACTGTAAAGTACTGCCATCTGACTGTCATTTCAATACTTACAGTATCAACACTTTCTAGGGTGCAACACAAAATAAAACACACCACAAACTGTAAAGTACTGCCATCTGACTGTCATTGCAATACTTACAGTATCAACACTTTCTAGGGTGCAACACAAAATAAAACACACCACAAACTGTAAAGTACTGCCATCTGACTGTCATTGCAATACTTACAGTATCAACACTTTCTAGGGTGCAACACAAAATAAAACACACCACAAACTGTAAAGTACTACCATATAACTGTCATTGCAATACTTACAGTATCAACACTTTCTAGGGTACAACAAGAAATAAAACACACCATACAAACTGTAAAGTACTGCCATTAGACTGTCATTGCAATACTTACAGTATCAACACTTCCTAGGGTGCAACAAGAAATACAACACACGATACACTGTAAAGTACTGCCATCTAACTGTCATTGCAACACTTACAGTATCAACACTTCGTAGGGTGCAACACGAAATAAAACACACCATTAACTGTAAAGTACTGCCATCTGACTGTCATTGCAATACTTACAGTATCAACACTTTCTAGGGTGCAACACGAAATAAAACACACCACAAACTGTAAAGTACTGCCATCTAACTGTCATTGCAACACTTACAGTATCAACACTTTCTAGGGTGCAACAAGAAATACAACACACCATACACTGTAAAGTACTGCCATATAACTGTCATTGCAATACTTACAGTATCAACACTTTCTAGGGTGCAACACGAAATAAAACACACCACAAACTGTAAAGTACTGCCATATAACTGTCATTGCAATACTTACAGTATCAACACTTTCTAAGGTGTAACAAGAAATACAACACACCATACACAGTAAAGTACTGCCATCTGACTGTCATTGCAACACTTACAGTATCAACACTTTCTAGGGTGCAACAAGAAATACAACACACCCTAAACTGTAAAGTACTGCGATCTGACTGTCATTGCAACACTTACAGTATCAACACTTTCTAGGGTGCAACACAAAATAAAACACACCACAAACTGTAAAGTACTGCCATCTGACTGTCATTGCAATACTTACAGTATCAACACTTCCTAGGGTACAACAAGAAATACAACACACCATACACTGTAAAGTACTGCCATCTGACTGTCATTTCAATACTTACAGTATCAACACTTTCTAGGGTGCAACACGAAATACAACACACCATACACTGTAAAGTACTGCCATCTGACTGCCATTGCAACACTTACAGTATCAACACTTTCTAGGGTGCAACAAGAAATACAACACACCATACACTGTAAAGTACTGCCATCTAACTGTCATTGCAATACTTACAGTATCAACACTTTCTAGGGTACAACAAGAAATACAACATATCATACACTGTAAAGTACTGCCATACAACTGTCATTGCAATACTTACAGTATCAACACTTTCTAGGGTGCAACACAAAATAAAACACACCACAAACTGTAAAGTACTGCCATATAACTGTCATTGCAATACTTACAGTATCAACACTTTCTAGGGTGCAACAAGAAATAAAACACACCACAAACTGTAAAGTACTACTTACAGTATCAACACTTTCTAGGGTACAACAAAAAATACAACACACCATAAACTGTAAAGTACTGCCATCTAACTGGCATTGCAACTTATTGTCATACTTGCAAATGAGACTCAGAAAAGTGATAATAAAAGAAGATACAACAACTGGACAGCAGTTAGCACAACCACCCCGTATATATAAAAATGACATTTAATATAAAAACAATTAATATTTATGAACGCACTTAAAAGTCCTGTCAATTGGGACCGGTATCATTTCCCAGCTACCGGGAATTGGTACCGTATCGGCTCAAGTGAACGTTACCCATCCCTAAAACCACAAAAAAAAGTACGAGAGTGAACTTATTGTTAGCATATTGGAGGCCTGGCTTGAAAGAAGAGTGCACAGTATGTACTTCTTGTGCCTTTTCACAGAAAACTTGAGTGGGTTCCAAAGTGTAGCGGAGTCCTCCCTTCTGCTTTGCATCACGGCGTGCTAACTGTGCTTTTTCCCGGGTTAATGCGCGGGTTAATGAGGTGGGACAAGGCCTCGCCAAGGCGCCATCGGGGCGGCCACGCGGGAGGACTCCTCGCCGGCGACGGCGTCTCCCCTCCCCTTCTCCCTGAACTTTAATTCATTCAAATGAATTTTCTTTTAATTGTTTTATCCTTGGCGCATCCGTAACTCCATTAGAGCGAGCGCGGGAGATGAGATGCATTAACGGAGGAGTTGAAAAGTGCACCCGGAGACCCGCAGGAACAACCGAGTAGAGAGACTTGGAATAATGGAGGAACAAAAAAAACAACACCGGTGAAGTCGGCACGGTGCGTGAATGGTAAAGACAAGATATTTCATGTTCAAACTGGAAAAAACGTTGTTATTTTTTTGCAAATATTAGCTCATTTGGAATTTGATGCCTCCAACATGTTTCCAAAAAAAGCTGGCACGAGTGGCAAAAAAGACTGAGGAAGTCGAGGAGTGCTCGTCAAACACTTATTTGGAACATCCCACAGGTGAACAGGCTAATTGGGAACAGGCGGGTGCCATGATTGGGTATAAAAGCAGCTTCCATAAAATGCTCAGTCACCACTTTGTGAACAAATGCCTGAGCCAATATAAGAACAACATTTCTCAACCAGCTATTGCAAGGAATTTAGGGATTTCACCATCTACGGTCCGTGATATCATCAAAAGGTTCAGAGAATCTGGAGAAATCACTGCACGTAAGCGGCAAGGCTGAAAACCAACATAGAATGATCCCTCAGGCGGTACTGCATCAAAAAGCGACATCGGTGTGTAAAGGGTATCACCACATGGGCTCAGGAACACTTCAGAAAACCACTGTCAGTAACGACAGTTGGTCGCTACATCTGTAAGTGCAAGTTAAAACTCTACTATGCAAAGCCAAAGGCATTTATCAACAACACCCAGTCTTCGCTGGGCCCGAGCTCATCTAAGATGGACTGATGCAAAGTGGAAAAGTGTTCTGTGGTCTGACGAGTCCACATTTCAAATTGTTTTTGGAAACTGTGGACGTCGTGTCCTCCGGAACAAAGAGGAAAAGAACCATCCGGATTGTTCTGGGCGCAAAGTGTAAAAGCCAGCATGTGTGATGGTATGGGGGTGTATTAGTGCCCAAGGCATGGGTAACTTACACATCTGTGAAGGCACCGTTAATGCTGAAAGGTACATACAGGTTTTGGGGCAACATATGTTGCCATCCAAGCAACGTCATTTTCATGGACGCCCCTGCTTATTTCAGCAAAACGATGCCAAGCCACATTCTGCACGTGTGAAGCCTAAAATACCACAACTGTCGAACAACTAAAGCTTTACATCCAGCAAGAATGGGAAATAATTCCACCTGAGAAGCTTTAAAAATGTGTCTCCTCACTTCCCAGTGTTATTAAAAGGAAAGGCCATGTAACACAGTGGTAAAAATGCCTTTGTGACAACTTTTTGGCAATGTGTTGCTGCCATTAAATTCCAAGTTAATGGTTATTTGCAGAAAAAAAAGGAAATTTCTCAGTTAGAACATTAAAAATCTTGTCTTTGCAGTCCATTTTCTACCGCTTATTCCCTTCTGGGTCGCGGGGGGCGCTGGAGCCTAGCTCAGCTACAATCGGGCGGAAGGCGGTGTACACCCTGGACAAGTCGCCATCTCATCACAGGGCCGTTTTTGCTGTCTATTCAATTGAATATAGGTTGAAAAGGATTTGCAAATCATTGTATTCTGTTTTTATTTACCATTTACACAACGTGCCGACTTCACTGGTGTTGTTTTTACCACTAAAGCCTCATAATATTATGTATTTCTGTCTCGCAATAATATCATAATATTATTATATCATATTGAGCATTTTTATTCGATCTTCTTCAGACAGCATCCTCGTTATATTTTGTAAAACTGCGTTTTTTTTTTTTTTGCTGACTAAGATTATAGCCTCATAATAACATGCTTTTATTCTTGTAAAATTGTGCTTGTTTTCCCTCTGATATTCATACTCATTAGCATTAAAGCTACACGCACAGGCTACTAAAACCACTTTTAAACAAAAATGTATTGTAAAATTATGCATTTTTTCATGTGTTACTAACGGCATATTTATTATAATATTGTTTTGTTTTTTTTCTTGTAGGATTATGCATTTTTTCATGTATTATTAGGGATATATTTAGAATATTGTTTGGCGTTTTTTCTTGTAAAATTATGCATTTTTTTCATGTATTATTAGGGATATATTTATGATATTGTTTGGCGTTTTTTTCTTGTAAAATTATGCATTTTTTCATGTATTATTAGGGGTATATTTATAATATTGTTTCGTGTTTTATTCTTGTAAAATTATGAATTTTTTCTGGTAAAATTAGGACTACATCCTCATATTGTTTTGCGTCTTTTCTTGTAAAATTATGAATTTTTTCATGTATTATTAGGGATATATTTATGATATTGTTTGCCGTTTTTTTCTTGTAAAATTATGCATTTTTTCATGTATTATTAGGGGTATATTTATAATATTGTTTCGTGTTTTTTTCTTGTAAAATTATGAATTTTTTCTGGTAAAATTAGGACTACATCCTCATACTGTTTTGCGTCTTTTCTTGTAAAAATATGAATTTTTTCATGTATTATTAGGGGTATATTTATAATATTGTTGTGTGTTTTTTCTTGTAAAATTATGCATTTTGTCATGTATTATTAGGGGTATATTTATAATATTGTTTTGTGTTTTTTTCTTGTGAAATTATGATTTTTTTTTTTGTAAAATTAGGACTACATCCTCATATTGTTTTGCGTCTTTCCTTGTAAAATAATGAATTTTTTCATTTATTATTAGGGGTATATTTATAATATTGTTTTGTGTTTTTTTCTTGTAAAATTATGCATTTTGTCATGTATTATTAGGGGTATATTTATAATATTGTTTTGTGTTTTTTTCTTGTAAAATTATGATTTTTTTCTGGTAAAATTAGGACTACATCCTCATATTGTTTTGCGTCTTTTCTCGTAAAATTATGCATTTTGTCATGTATTATTAGGGGTATATTTATAATATTGTTTTGTGTTTTTTTCTTGTAAAATTATGCAATTTTTTCTGGTAAAATTAGGACTACATCCTCATATTGTTTTGCGCCTTTTCATGTAAAATTACGAATTTTTTCAAGTATTATTAGGGGTATATTTATAATATTGTTTTGTGTTTTTTTCTTGTAAAATTATGAATTTTTTCATGTATTATTAGGGGTGTATTTATAATATTGTTTTGTGTTTTTTTCTTGTAAAATTGTGAATTTTTTCTGGTAAAATTAGGACTACATCCTCATATTGTTTTGCGTCTTTTCTTGTAAAGTTATGCATTTTTTCATGTATTATTAGGGGTATATTTATAATATTGTTTTTGTTTTTTTCTTGTAGGATTACGCATTTTTTCATGTATTATTAGGGATATATTTATAATATTGTTTTGTGTTTTTTTCTTGTAAAATTATGAATTTTTTCTGGTAAAATTTGGACTACATCCTAATATTGTTTTGCGTCTTTTCTTGTAAAATTATGCATTTTTTCATGTATTATTAGGGGTATATTTATAATATTGTTTTGGGTTTTTTTCTTGTAAAATTATGCATTTTTTCATGTATTATTAGGGCTATATTTATAATACTGTTTCTTGTTTTCTTCTTGTAAAATTCTGCATTTTTTCATATATTATTAGGGCTATATTTATACTATTGTTTTATGTATTTTTCTTGTAAAATTATGCATTTTTCATGTATTATTAGGGGTGTATTTATAATATTGTTTAGGTTTTTTTTCTTGTAAAATTATGCAATTTTTCATGTATTATTAGGGGTATATTTATGATATTGTTTTAGTTTTTTTCTTGTAGAATTAAACAGCCTAAATTGCAGCATCAAGGCTAACATTGTTATTAAAATGGATACAAAAGGACTGAAGAGGAAAAAAAAAAAAAGTTATGTAACATCTACTTTTGCTGAAGGTACGAACGACGGAGCTCCGAGCTAAAATGTGAGCGTCCTTGTGAAAGATGTTCTCCATGCAAGCTTCGGGCTATAGATAGAGAACGGGGCGGGGGGGGCACAGGGGGTGGTCTTGAGGCAAAGTGAGAGAGGATAATGGAAACATGGGCCAGGGGGAATCTATATGTGAGAATGCTCCCAGTCATATCTATATATGTATGTATATATGTATATTTATATATGTGCTCATTCATTTAGCAGACATTCACTCGAGAGCAAATGTGTGTGTGTGTGTGTGTGTGTGTGTGTGTGTGTGTGTGTGTGTGTGTGTGTGTGTGTGTGTGTGTGTGTGTGTGTGTGTGTGTGTGACGGTATGAAAGACTCCAGCGTGGGAGTGAACACGAGGCACTCTACATTTGGCTCTTACGTAATACGAGCTGCTGTCGGCTGAGCCGCGAAAATGTCCACTAAAGTACAAAAAAAAAAGAAAAAAAAAAGTTGTTGGAGGAAGATTTAAACCTTTTTTTTGTCACGGCCCCAAAAAAACGAGATGAAAATCAATACCAGGATGTGGGAAATCTTTTCTGCCAATTGGCAAAACACGGCGCCGCAGAGTGGACCATCCAAACTGGAGGCGAGCCACGGGTTTGAGATCCCAGCGGACATTACATTAGGGACACCGCATCATGAGATCTGATACATGCAATGTATCACCACATACTACAAAACATTTTGTGGATATATTAATATATCGTTAAACGTACATTTACTGTACAGACAGTTTATTATGGTGATTATAGAGCGGCATCATACATAGAGCTGTTTCTTTTCAGTTGCCTCATAATATGTTGTTTTTTCTTGTAAAATTATGCATTTTTTCATGTTTTATTAGAGCTATATTTATAATATGGTATGGGGTTTTTTTCTGGTAAAATTATGCATTTTTTTCTGGTAAAATTAGGACTACGTCCACGTATCATTTTGCGTCTTTTCTTGTAAAATGATGCATTTTTTTCATATATTATTAGGGGTATATTTATAATATTGTTTCGTGTTTTTTTCTTGTAAAATTATGCATTTTTTCATGTTTTTTTTAGGGGTTTATTTATAATATTGTTTAGGTTGTTTTTCTTGTAAAATTATGCAATTTTTCATGTATTATTAGGGGTGTATTTATAATATTGTTTTTGTTTTTTTCTTGTAGAATTTTGCATTTTTCTGGTAATAGTAGGACTATATCCTCATACTGTTTTGTGTCTTTTCTTGTAAAATTATGCAATTTTTTGTGTATTATTAGGGTTATATTTATAATATTGTTTTGTGTTTTTTTCTTTAAAAATTATGCTTTTTTTCATGTATTATTAGGGCTATATTTATAGTATTGTTTTATGTTTTCTTCTTGTAAAATTATGCATTTGTTTTGTTTTATTAAGGCTATATTTATAATATTGTTTTGTGTCTTTTCTTGTAAAATTATGCATTTTTTCAATAATTTTTAGGGGTGTATTTATAATGTTGTTTTGTGTGTTTTTCTTGTAAAATTATGCATTTTTTCATGTATTATTGGGGCTATATTTATACTATTGTTGGTTTTCTGTTTTTTTTCTTCTAAAATTATGCATTTTTTCTGTTAAAATTAGGACTATATCCTCATATTGTTTTACGTCTTTTCTTGTAAAATTATGCATTTTTTCATGTATTATTAGGGTTATATTTATAATAATGTTTTGCGTCTTTTCTTGTAAAATTATGCATTTTTTCATGTATTATTAGGGTTATATTTATAATAATGTTTTGCGTCTTTTCTTGTAAAATATGGATTTTTTCATGTATTATTAGGGGTGTATTTGTTTTGTGTTTTTTTCTTGTAAAATTATGCTTTTTTTTCATGTATTATTAGGGCTGTATTTATACTATTGTTTTATGTTTTTTTCTTGTAAATTATGCATTTTTTCTGGTAAAATTAGGACTATATCTTCATACTGTTTTGCGTCTTTTCTTGTAAAATTATTCATTTTTTTATGTATTATTAGGGCTATATTTATAATATTGTTTTGCGTCTTTTATTGTAAAATTATGCACTTTTTCAAGAATTATTAGGACTATATTTATAATATTGTTTAGTGATTTTTTCTGGTAAAATTATGCATTTTTCATGTATTATTAGGGCTCTATTTATAGTATTGTTTTATGTTTTTTTATTGTAAAATTATGCATTTTTTCTGGTAAAATTAGGACTATATCGTCAAATTGTTTTGCGTCTTTTCTTGTAAAATTATGCATTTTTTCATGTATTATTAGGGGTATATTTATAATATTGTTTTGTTTTTTTTTCTTGTAGAATTATGCATTTTTTTCATGTATTATTAGGGGTATATTCATACTATTTTGTGTTTTTTTGTTGTAAAATTATGCATTTTTTCATGTATTAATGGGTTTTATTTATAATATTGTTTTGTGTTTTATTACTGCTGATTTTTTTCTTCTAATGTTAGGACTACCGACTTGAATTTCACGTTTTTTGTTTTAAAATAATGTGTTTATTTTCCCTGCTTATTAGGGTTATAGCCTCATAATTTGGTGCTTGTATTCTTCTTAAATTACAACCCCCCCCCCCCGTAATATACGACTTGTTGTTAATATAAAATATATATTTTATATAGGTAATTTTTCTACAGCTGCGATGAGGTGGCGACTTGTCCAGGGTGTACCCCGTCTTCCGCCCGATTGTAGCTGAGACAGGCTCCAGCGCCCCCCGCGACCCCGAAGGGAATAAGCGGTAAAAAATGGATGGATGGAATTTTTCTACAGTAGTTTTTCATGATTTTAACTTATTTTTATTATAATTATTTTGCCTGTAATATTCAATCTTTAGTCTCATAATATGTTGCGTTTTTTTCACGTAAAATTATGCATTTTTTCTTGTAATATTACGACAATAGCTTTACTTTATTTCGCATTTTTTTCTCTCGTAAAATTATGCATTGTTTTCCCACGATATTATGTCTACAGCCTCATATTATGTCGTTTTTTTTGTAAAATCATGCATTTCTTTCTTGCATTAGGACTATAGCCACCTTACATTTAAAACCGTTTTTTTTTGTAAAACTAGGACTGTAGCCTAATAATCTTTTGTGTTTTTTTCCTGTAAAATTATGCATTTGTGTCTTGTAATATTACAACAATAGCTTTACTTTATTTAGCGCTTTTTTCCCCTCATGAAATTATGAATTGTTTTCCCGCGATATTATGTCTACAGCCTCATAATATTAAGGTTGTTTTTCTTGTAAAATCATGCATTTCTTTCATGCAATATTAGGACTATAGCCACGTTACATTTATTCCTTCTTTTTTTTTTTTTTTTTGTAAAATCAGGACTGTAGCCTAAAAATGTTTTGTGTTTTTTTTCCCTGTAAAATGGTGCTTTATTTTCAAAAATTAGGACTATAGTCTAAATTTTTTTTTTAAATATTTCTTGCAGTGTTAGAAATAATATAAGTTATAATACTCTGCCTCTATTCTTGTAAAATTATACTTGTTTTGAAAAATTAGGACTATAGTGTCATTTAAATTTTTTTCTTGCAATGTTAGAAATACAGCTTCATAATATTGTGCCTTTTATAGATTATAGTTTCATATAATCTATATGAAACTATAGATTATAGTTTCATATATATATATAATCTATAGTATATAGATGATATAAACTATATATAAACTATATATAGTTTATATATAAACTATATATAGTTTATATATATAAACTATATATATATAAAATAATTATTTAATAATTATTAAATAATGATTAAATAATTATTTAATAATTATTAAATAATTGTGAATATATTATAGTTTATATATAAACTATAATATGGTTTATATATATTTACTATAATATATATAAACTATATTATAGTTTTCATAACTATAATATAGTTATGAAAACTATATTACAGTTTCATAATATTTAGCATTTTTTTCTTGTAAAACTGCATTTTATTTTTTGTGAGATTAGGACCGTGGCCTCAAAATATCGTGCATTTTTCCCCCTGCAATATTACGACTATAACCTCAAAAAAATCTTTTTTTTGTATTTTTAAAATGATGACTTTTTTTGGTCATTTTTTTGTTGTTATTGTCATTTTAACATGGAAAGAAAAGAAGAAGCATCTGCTGGTAATCTTGCTGCCAAACATCAGTTTACTTTTATTATGTTTTTTATTGTTATCGCTGTCATGCGGGCGACTTTACGTGTCTTTGCCATCTCTTTGTGTTCCATCATCACCCTCGTTATCTGGCTGGTATCAGACTGCGTGAAGCTGCCTCCCGTATCGCACATGAGCAGCGACTCACTTTCAATATAATAAACAATACTGATGGAATAATGCGTGAACTATGACCCCAGATGACACTCCCTTGCTCAGAATACAGTTCATATATCTCTGAAAAACCAGACCGCTGTCTCTAAAAATCAATAGGATACAGAAAATGCCCCAAATTTGAACAGAAACTGTTCGAAAGGCGATTTTTTCCACCAAAATCAATAGGGGCTTTTCCCTAGCATAAACATGGAATCCCTACTATTAAAATGTCTACGTTTTTGCCTTCAAAAAACGACGTACGGCCCTCCAAAATGTAGGGAATCTTTCATCGGGTATTGAAAGAAGGCTGTCTAAATGACATATTCCAAAATCAATAGAGTCTAGCCCTGACATAAAGATATACCAACAAGGTTTGCATCATATAATGAGGGATGCATTTGTAAAATCAACAGGATATCGCCCTATTTTAGACAAATAATCTCTGAAAAAGTCTGGTAATTTCCAAAATCAATAGGGTCTAGCCTTAACGACAAAACGAGATCCCCCCCAAAAAATACAATAGGCATAGCTAGCATCTTCCAAAACTAATAGCCTTGCCCTATTGTAGACATACAATCTTTAAAACGTCAAAAAAAGACTGTTTACAAGGTTGACATCTTCCAAAATCAATAGGGTTGTACCCAACAAAGACACGCCGTATCATCGCCCGAGGTTTATCAGATTGGTTAAGTGACTCGTATCGGAAAAGGAATAGGGCCCCGCCTTAGTTAAGAGATGAAATCTAAAGATACTTTTTACATGGCTGATATCTTGCAAAATCAATAGGATGCAGACCTATTTTAGACAAACAATCTCTGAAAAAGTCTGGTAATTTCCAAAATCAATAGGGTCTAGCCTTAACGACAAAATGAGATCCCCCCCCAAAAATACAATAGGCATAGCTAGCATCTTCCAAAACTAATAGCCTTGCCCTATTGTAGACATACAATCTTTAAAACGTCAAAAAAAGACTGTTTACAATGTTGACATATTCCAAAATCAATAGGGTTGTTCCCAACAAAGACACGCCGTATCATCGCCCGAGGTTTATCAAATTGGTTAAGTGACTCGTATCGGAAAAGGAATAGGGCCCCCGCCTTAGTTAAGAGATGAAATCTAAAGATACTTTTTACATGGCTGATATCTTGCAAAATCAATAGGATGCAGACCTGACAGAGACATAATCAATGACTAACACCAGTCTGTCCTCGCTGAATGTTGGCATTTAGTTTGGCAGATATGTAAACAATCCTTTCATTTGGAGAAACTAAACATTGAGGATGTTTATTGAATGAATGAATGACTGTAAAGTAAGCATACAAAAAATTACATTAATATAAACATGAAATGCCAAACAAAAACATGTAAAAAAAAACACGCTAAATCAACAATTCCGCCTGGTATGAACTGAAAAATAAAAATGAAACCATACAGTAAAAAGTTAGCTGGATGCTAACACACAATGGACAATCCCATTGACAGGCTAACACAAATTAGCATCACGATCGGGACCATTTTAAACTGTCACTATGGTTTGACCAATGACATTGTAAGGACACAAAATTGAGGTTAGAAAAACAATGTTGAACTATTTACAGGAATGTAATCCCCAAACGCTGCAAATTGAAAATATTACTCCCGACTTTGCACAATTCCTCAGGTAGTTCTGACTCAAATCTTTAATTCTTACTTTTAAACAAATGTTATGGAGGCGAGACCAGCACAAATATCAGCGGAATGTATCCTTCATCAAGACTTGCAATCCCCACAAAGACTACCGGTATATACATGGCTGCTATCTCCCAAAATGAATAGGGTCTTGTCCTACTGTAAACATACAATCCTTGATCTTGGCTGACATTTTCAAAATCAGTAGGGTCCGACCACAACAGACACAATTAAAGCTGCGAGCAGCGTTGGTCGGGCCCGCATATTTGGCAGGTGCTAGTCCTGAAATCTAGCTCTAAGTCAGACCTACATAGGGGTTTTTGTTTCATGTCTCTATGATATTCGTACTGGGAGTTAGAGGAAGTTGTGTCTGTGTTTTTTTCCTAGGTGCTGCGGCACAGCGGTTCTTTGCTTTGAAGGCTCGTAAAATCCAAACCGTAGCACTTATCAAAACTCTTTCGTCAACTTTTAATCAGAAGGGTTCAATCTCTCTTCTGTAGTAGTTTGAAGCCGAAACGACAAACGCGCTAAGAGGAGATAATGTTTGATGTTTGGTGACCGCTTTTTACAAAAATTTGTTTCGAAGGGGAGATTTCAAACTTCCTGTTGATTTTTGCTGAAAGGTGTCAGAGAATGAAATGTAGGTCTAGGTGAGACCTACATAGAGGTTTTTGTTTCATGTCTCTAAGACGTTCCTACCGGAAGTTACAAGCAGTTTTGTCTCTGTTGTATTCAAAATTGCGAGCGCAATTTTTGAGTTTTGGGGTTCGTTTTTTTTTTATTAGATCGCAATTTTCACCAGTCCTGATGTGTGTGAAAAGTTTGGTGAGTTTTGAAGTATTTAAGGGGGTCAAATTACAGCTCAAAGAGGCAAAAATTAGTGTTTTTAGTACATTTTTGTCTTGAAGGGGAAATTGCCAACTTCCTGTTGGTTTTTGCCCGAGGATGTCAAATTATTAAATGTATGTCTAAGTGAGACCTACATAGAGGTTTTTGTTTCATGTCTCTACGACATTCGTACTGGGAGGTACAGGCAGTTTTCTTCCTAAGGGGTGCTAGAGCTCAATTTGAGGTTTGGGGTTTGGTTTTTTGACTGGGGCCCTATTGTAGTGAGTCACACCTGAGCCATCATAAATTAATCAAATCTTTGCCTCTCCTTCGACAAATGGACAAAGTTTTTCGAGTAAGTAGAATCACAGCTGACCCGACATTGGAAAGTTCTCTTGCCGTCTGAGAAGTGTTGTATCCCAAATAGCTGCAATCGCTTTCAATGAAGGTATTCATGTGTCATTTCCACAAGCGTCTGTACATGTTTAAGAAGGACAAACACGGGTATGTCTGGATGACTTCGCCTCATATGATGGCTAGCTCCGAGTTACGAAAGCGCTTTATTATGAAACTGGCTTTGGTGCGTTCTTTCTGACGTCACTTCCTCTCCGAACTCAGTTTGTAAACGATCAATGAGTCCATACAAAGCTAAGAGCCGGAGAGTCAAGAAATAGACGACGCACTTACCCGTGTAAATAATTGTCCGAGAAGGGGGACCTTAAACGATGGTTTAGTGTGGCCGAAACGGGGCTTAAGCTAAATAATTATTTGTTTTAAAGGGCATAGTGTAGACATAGCCTCAGAAAAGTAGCGTCAGATTTACTGCCCGTCCCGAGCTCCCACTGGCAGAAATGTAGGTCGGCGCCTATGTGGTCAAGTCCCGACATAGACAGATACTCCACCAAAGTTGGAATCAGATTGGTTGAGTGAGTAAACCTTTTTCAAAATCAATAGGATTTTTACGATAATGTAGACGTATAATCCCAAAAATCTTGCCCCAAACAAAGACATACAATAAAACATTTGACAACAAAGGGCTCATACTTGGTATAATAGGTATGGTCAAGTCCCGACACAGACAGAAAGTTGGAATCAGTTTGGTTTGAATAAGTGACGTACTTCAAAAGCAATAGGATTTTACGATAACAAAGATATACAATGCCCCAAATCGTAAAGAAAATGCATATTTTTACAATACCCGAAAAAATTCGACAACACCCTGTATTGGACCCAAATAAATAGAGTCCCTAAGATACTCCCCCAAAGTGGAATCTGTTTTTGGTGAATGAGTGACATACTTCAAAATCAATAGGATTTTACCATAACAGAGACATAAAATGCCCCAAATCGTAAAGAAAATGCATATTTTTACAATACCCAAAAAAAATTCGACAACACCCTGTATTGGACCCAAATAAATAGAGTCCCTAAGATACTCCCCCAAAGTTGGAATCAGATATGTAGAAATAAGAGAACGATAACTTTCCAAAATCAGTAAGATCCACAAGCACCAAACTTTGCAACGGACCCGTTAAGTGATCGGGTATCCTCCAAAATCAATAGGGTCTTGCCCTGGCTGAAACACAGACAGATACTCCACCAAGTTGGAATCTGTTTGTTGAATGAGTGACATACTTCAAAATCAATAGGATTTTACCATAATAAAATATAAAAAGCCCAAATCGTAAAGAAAATGCATATTTTTACAATACCCGAAAAAATTCGACAACACCCTGTATTGGACCCAAATAAATAGAGTCCCTAAGATACTCCCCCAAAGTTGGAATCTGTTTGGTTGAATGAGTGACATACTTCAAAATCAATAGGATTTGACCATAACAGAGACATAAAATGCCCCAAATCGTAAAGAAAATGCATATTTTTACAATACCCCGAAAAAATTCGACAACACCCTGTATTGACCCAAATAAATAGAGTCCCTAAGATACTCCCCCAAAGTTGTAATCTGTTTGGCTGAATGAGTGACATACTCAAAATCAATAGGATTTTTCCATAACAGAGACATAAAATGCCCAAATTGTAAAGAAAATGCATATTTTTACAATACCCGAAAAAATTCGACAACACCCTGTATTGGACCCAAATAAATAGAGTCCCTAAGATACTCCCCCAAAGTTGGAATCTGTTTGGTTGAATGAGTGACATACTTCAAAATCAATAGGATTTGACCATAACAGAGACATAAAATGCCCCAAATCGTAAAGAAAATGCATATTTTTACAATACCGAAAAAATTCGACAACACCCTGTATTGGACCCAAATAAATAGAGTCCCTAAGATACTCCCCCAAAAGTTGTAATCTGTTTGGCTGAATGAGTGACATACTTCAAAATCAATAGGATTTTACCATAACAGAGACATAAAATGCCCCAAATTGTAAGAAAATGCATATTTTTACAATACCCGAAAAAATTCGACAACACCCTGTATTGGACCCAAATAAATAGAGTCCCTAAGATACTCCCCCAAAGTTGGAATCTGTTTGGTTGAATGAGTGACATACTTCAAAATCAATAGGATTTTACCATAACAAAGATAAACAATGCCCCAAATCGTAAGAAAATGCATATTTTTACAATACCCGAAAAAATTCGACAACACCCTGTATTGGACCCAAATAAATAGAGGCCCTAAGATACTCCCCCAAAGTTGAATCAGATATGTAGAAATAAGAGAACGATAACTTTCCAAAATCAGTAAAGATCCACAAGCACCCAACTTTGCATCGGGACCCGTTAAGTGATTGGGTATCCTCCAAAATCAATAGGGTCTTGCCTGGCTTAGACACAGACAGATACTCCGCCAAAGTTGGAATCAGATATGTAGAAATAAGAGAATAATAACTTTCCAAAATCAGATGAGATCCACAAGCACCCAACTTTGCATCGGACCCGTTAAGTGATTGGGTCCTCTCCCAAAATCAATAGGGTCTTGCCCTGGCTGAGACACAGAATCCCCCCCAAAATTGGAAAAGCCTGCGTACATGGCTCGTATGCATTAAAATCAATAGGGTCTCGCCCTGGCGTGGACATACAATCCCCCCCAGCATTTTGAAGATTTCCATGGCTCGCATCTTCAAAATCAATAGGGTCTCGCCCCCTTACTCGGACATATAATACCCCGGAGAGTGGCGGGCTAAAAACTGGCACTGAGGACCGCCATCTTTGTTGCTAAGTGTGTGCGTGTGTGTGTTTGTTCTTGTATTTCTACCCTTCTTGAGACACCAACAAGGAAAAGTAGCTTCCATATGAGGAGGTGTGAACAAGTGATGACATAAATCATGGTCCCCAATAACATTGCATCTAATAGAGAATGTCTCATATGCACCCCCTGGTGGTGACATCGATCAAAATGAGGTGGTCCCAAAAAGGAGGGATTTTTTTCAATTGACTGTGTGTCGCTTTTAAAAGTGCTCCCCCTCTGTCAACATATGAAATAACAAGTGTGTGTAAGAAATTGAAATGCGCCCCCTTTGGCCACAATTAATAAAAAATATATATGTATATCGAAACATACTGTAATAACTTGAAGTAAATAATGAAGATTAAAATCCAATTACAAATAAAAAAATAAAAAAATAATTAACTAAAGTAGTCTTTTTTTTCCACAATGTGTCGACTTTTGCCTTATAAAATTGTTAACAATTTCTCATATTCTTTCTGTTTCTGTAACATTGCAATATTTTCTCGTTAAATTATTACTTTTTTTTTTAAATGTAAAATGATTACTTTTTAATGCAAAAATGGTGACATTTGTCGTACAAAATTCCGACTTTTGTCACAATATTGCCAATTTTTTTGTGGTTCTCGTCAAACGGTGACATTTTTGGAGTAAAATGAGGACTTTTGTCACAAGTAAAATTCTGATTATTATTATAACGTTGCCAACATTTTTTAAGTTTTATTATAAAATGGTGACTTTTGTCGAGTAAAATGACGACTCTTTTAATAAAATTGCCAAAATGTTCAGCTTTTCTTGTAAAATTGCGACTGTTATTGAGTACAATTCCGACTTTCATCATAATATTGCACAAATGTTCAGTTTTTTTGTAACATTTTGACCCCCTTTGGCCAAAATGTATTAAAAAAAATAAATACATATGTATATAGAGACATACTGTAATAACTTGAAGTAAATAATGAAGATTAAAAACAATTCCAAACAAAAAATTAAATAAATAAATAAATAAATTCACTAAAAGCAGTCTTTTTCTCACAATGTGTTGACTTTTTTCTTATAAAATTGGGAACATTTTCTCATATTCTTTCAGTTCTGTAATATTGCAAGATTTTCTCGTAAAATGCCTTTTTTAATGTAAAATTATTACTTTTTAATGCAAAATGGTGACATTTGTCGTACAAAATTCCGACTTTTGTCACAATATTGCCAATTTTTTTTGTTGTTCTTGTAAAATAGTGACAATTTTTGGAGGAAGTGTGACTTTTTGTTTTAATGTTGCTGAGTAAAATTCCTATTATTATAATAATATTGCCAACATTTTTAAAGTTTTCTTATAAAATTGTGACTTTTGTCGAGTAAAATTACGACTCTTTTCATAAAATTGCCAAAATGTTAAGCTTTTCTTGTAAAATTGCGACTGTTATCATAATATTGCACAAATTGTTCAGTTTTTCTTGTACGTTTTGACCCCCTTTGGCCAAAATTTATTTAAAAAAATAAATACATATGTATATAGAGACATACTGTAATAACTTGAAGTAAATAATGAAGATTAAAAAACAATTCCAAACCAAAAAATTAAATAAATAAATGAATACAATTCACTAAAGCAGTCTTTTTCTCTACAATGTGTCGACTTTTTCTTATAAAATTGGAACTGTTTCTCATATTCGTTCAGTTTCTGTAATATTGCAAGATTTTCTCGTAAAAATGATTCCTTTTTTTAATGTAAAATTATTACTTTTTAATGCAAAATGGTGACTTTTATCACGATATTGCCAATTTTTTTGTTGTTCTTGTAAAATAGTGACATTTTTTGGAGGGAAAGTATGACTTTTTGTTATAATGTTGCTGAGTAAAATTCCTATTATTATAATAATATTGCCAACATTTTAAAGTTTTCTATAAAATTGTGACTTTTGTCGAGTAAATGACGACTCTTTTCATAAAATTGCCAAATGTTCAGCTTTTCTTGTAAAATTGCGACTGTTATTGAGTACAATTCCCAACTTTTATCTTAATATTGCACAAATGTTCCGTTTTTTTGTAACATTTTGACTTGCGTCGAGTAAAATGACGACTTTTATTATAATACTGCCACAATTTTACGTATTTCTTGTGAAATTGTGGCCTTTGTCTTGTGAAATTCCAACTTGTTTTTCACAACAAGCTTTTTTATATTTGCATAGTATGTATATATTATTAATGTTGTAAATACACATCTTTATATATCTAGAAAGGGTGGTCCTAAAGAGGGAGGCATTATTCGGGGTCTCAAAAAGGTAAGAATACAAGAATGTGTGTGTGTGTGTGTGTTTGTGTGTGTGTGTGTGTGTGTGTGTGTGTGTGTGTGTGTGGTGTGTGTGTGTGTGTCCACCTGCTGTTGCCCGCCCGTTGCATCATGCAAACCTTCTTTTAGTCTTTGCTCTATATCAAGCCCACCTTCTACACCAATCTCAGGGTCCTAGCGTCCATCGGTGCCGTGCTCAAGGGCGGCCGCGGCAATGCTTCTATGTCGCCCGCAGTGTTCACGAAATGTGTAAACTCTTGCAAAAAAAAAAAAAAAAAGATCATGCAAACTGAGCATCAGGACATTTCAGGCTTCCCACTCACCGGACATAACATTAGGTACAAGGTGTCATTAAATATTATATTATTTTATTTCAGACTAGCGGAAATAAAAAAATAAAAGATACTGATACCAAAAAAAAAAAGGTGTAGCACAACATAAATACAAAAAAATATATATGTTTTTTGAAAATGTATATATACAGTGTTAATCATAATGTTATAAATGTGATTTTAGAAATACACTGCATCATACAGAGAGTGGTTTGTTTTCTGTTTAGGACAGTAACTTCATATGTTGTGTTGTTTCTGGTAAAACTATGTTTTTTGTGTCTTCTAAAGTTAGGTCTGTATCTAAAACATTTTTTGTTGCATTTTTTTCTGTAAAATGTTTTTTTTTTCTTGTGAAACTAAAACTTTGTATTGTTAAAATGGTGTTTTTTCTTGCAATATTAGGACCTTAGCCTCATAATATTTTGTGTTTTTCCTTGAAAATTATGTATTTTTCTTGTATTATTATGACTATATCCCAATATAATTTTTTTTACCTGTAAAATTATGCTTTTTCTTGTAAAATTAGGACTTTTTTTATTTTTTTTTATTTTTTTTTTAGGACTTCATGTTGTTTAATTGTTAAAATTATGATTTTTTCTTGCTATATCAGACTTTAGACTCATCATATTTTTTGTGTTTTCCCTTCAAAACATTTTTTTTCTTGTTATTACGACTTTATCCTAATATTATTTATTTTTTCCCTGAAAAATGATATTTTTTTTCTTGTAAAATTAAAACTTCATATTATTTAATTGTTAAAATTATGATTTTTTTTCTTGCAATATTAGGACCATAGCTATTAGGACCATAGCCTCATAATATTTTGTGTTTTTACTTGACAATTGTGTATTTTTCTTGTGTTATTATGACTATATTCCAATATTTATTTTTTTTCCTGTAAAATTATGGTTTTTCTTGTAAAATTAGGACTTCATGTTGTTTTATTGTTAAAATTATGATTTTTTTCTTGCAATATTAGGACTTTAGCCTCATAATATTTTGTGTTTTTCCTTGAAAATTATGTATTTTTCTTGTATTATTATGACTATATCCCAATATAGTTTTTTTTTACCTGTAAAATTATGCTTTTTCTTGTAAAATTAGGACTTCATGTTGTTTTATTGTTAAAAATAAGATTTTTTTTTCTTGCAATATCAGAACTTTAGACTCATCATATTTTTTGTGTTTTCCCTTCAAAAATATGTTTTTTTCTTGTATTATTACGACTTTATCCTAATATTATTTTATTTTTCCCTGGAAAATGATAATTTTTTTCTTGTAAAATTAAAACTTAATATTATTTAATTGTTAAAATTATGATTTTTTCTTGCAATATCAGGACCTTAGCCTCATAATATTTTTGTGTTTTTCCTTGAAAATTATGTATTTTTCTTGTATTATTATGACTATATCCCAATATAATTTTTTTTACATGTAAAATATGCTTTTTCTTGTGTTATTATGACTGTACCCCAATATTAATTTTTTTTCCTGTAAAATTATGCTTTTTCTTGTAAAATTATGACTTCATGTTGTTTTATTGTTAAAATTATGATTTTTTTCTTGCAATATCAGGACTTAGACTCATCATATTTTTTGTGTTTTCCCTTCAAAATATGTTTTTTTCTTGTATTATTACGACTTTATCCGAATATTATTTTATTTTTTCCTGAAAATGATAATTTTTTTCTTGTAAAATTAAAACTTAATATTATTAATTGTTAAAATTATGATTTGTTTTTCTTGCAATATCAGGACCTTAGCCTCATAATATTTTGTGTTTTTCCTTGAAATTATGTATTTTTCTTGTATTATTATGACTATATCCAAATATAATTTTTTTACCTGTAAAATTATGCTTTTTCTTGTAAAATTAGGACTTCATGTTGTTTTATTGTTAAAATTATGATTTTTTTTCTTGCAATATCAAGACTTTAGACTCATCATATTTTTTGTTTTCCCTTCAAAAAATTTTTTTTATTGTATTATTACGACTTTATCCTAATATTATTTTATTTTTTCCCTGAAAATTATGTATTTTTTCTTGTATTATTATGACTATATCCCAATATATTTTTTTACCTGTAAAATTATGCTTTTTCTTGTAAAATTAGGACTTCATGTTGTTTTATTGTTAAAATTAATGATTTTTTTTTCTTGCAATATCAAGACTTTAGACTCATCATATTTTTTGTTTTCCCTTCAAAAAAATTTTTTTATTGTATTATTACGACTTTATCCTAATATTATTTATTTTTTCCCTGAAAATTATGTATTTTTCTTGTATTATTATGACTATATCCCAATATAATTTTTTTTACCTGTAAAATTATGCTTTTTCTTGTAAAATTAGGACTTCATGTTGTTTTATTGTTAAAATTATGATTTTTTTTTCTTGCAATATCAAGACTTTAGACTCATCATATTTTTTGTTTTCCCTCAAAAATTTTTTTTATTGTATTATTACGACTTTATCCTAATATTATTTATTTTTTCCCTGAAAAATGATAATTTTTTTCTTGTAAAAGTAAAATTTCATATTATTTAATTGTTAAAATTATGATTTTTTTCTTGCAATATTAGGACCATAGCTATTAGGACCATAGCCTCATAATATTTTGTGTTTTAACTTGACAATTGTGTATTTTTCTTGTGTTATTATGACTATATCCCAATATAATTTTTTTTACCTGTAAAATTATGCTTTTTATTGTAAAATTAGGACTTTTTAAAAAAAATTAAATTTTTTTTTTTTTTAGGACTTCATGTTGTTTTATTGTTAAATTTATGATTTATTTTTCTTGCAATATCAGGATTTTAGACTCATCATATTTTTTGTGTTTCCCTTCAAAAATATGTTTTTTTCTTGTATTATTACGACTTTATCCTAATATTATTTTATTTTTTCCCTGAAAAATGATAATTTTTTTCTTGTAAAATTAAACTTCATATTATTTAATTGTTAAAATTATGATTTTTTTCTTGCAATATTAGGACCATAGCTATTAGGACCATTGCCTCATAATATTTTGTGTTTTTACTTGACAATTGTGTATTTTCTTGTGTTATTATGACTATATCCCAATATTTATTTTTTTTCCTGTAAAATTATGCTTTTTCTTGTAAAATTAGGACTTCATGTTGTTTATTGTTAAAATTATGATTTTTTTCTTGCAATATTAGGACTTTAGCCTTATCATAATTTTTGTGTTTTCCCCTTCAAAAATATGATTTATTTTTCTTCTTGTATTATTACAACTTTATCCTAATATTATTTTTTTCCCTGTAAAATGATTATTTTTTTCTTGTAAAATTAAAACTTTCATATTCTTTAATTGTTAAAATTATGATTTTTTTTCTTGCTATATAAGAACCATAGCCTCAATAATATTTGTGTTTTTCCTTGACAATGATCTTTTTTTCTTGTATTATTACGATTATATCCTAAATTTATTTTGTATTTTTTTTCAAATATTTTTTTAAGCAGAGAAAATTGTTTTCGTACTTAAATATCGTTTTTTTACTTGCAGAAAATTACTTTTTTTTACTTACAACTGGATTTTTATTTGAAGAACATTGTTTTTATACGTGCACATCGTTTTATTGAAAAATGTGTTTATTATACTTGTGACTCGCTTTTAATTGAAGAAAGTACAACATATTAGATTTCATACTTGCAAATGTTTTTTTATTTGAAGAAAATTGTTTTTATACTTAAGTAAAATTTTGTACTTGCAGAAGTTGTCGTTCTTTTACTTCCGGCTCGTTTTTTAAATTAAACTAAATAGTTTTTATACTTGTGAATCCATTTTTTTCTTGCATAAAAAATTTATATACTTGCGAATAGGTTTTTTTTTTGTAGAAAAATTGTTTTTATACTTAAGTATCATTTTTTACTTGCAGAAATTATTTTTTTAATTTTTTTTACTTGCGGCTCGTTTTTTTTAATTAAGAAAATTGTTTTTATACTTGTGAATCCATTTTTTCTTGCATAAAATATTTATTATACTTGCGAATCTTTTTTTTTGTAGAAAAATTGTTTTTATACTTAAGTATCATTTTTTTACTTGCAGAAATTATTTTTTTAATTTTTTTTACTTGCGGCTCGTTTTTTTTAATTAAAGAAATTGTTTTTATACTTGTGAATCCATTTTTTTCTTGCATAAAATATTTATTATACTTGCGATCGTTTTTTTTTTGTAGAAATTTTTTTTTATACTTAAGTATCATTTTTTTTTACTTGCAGAAATTATTTTTTAAATTTTTTTTACTTGCGACTCGTTTTTTGATTAAAGACAACTGTTTTTATACTTGTGAATATTATTTTTCCTGCATAATTTAGAGTTTATACTTGCGAATCGTTTTTTATTCGAACAAAATTGTTTTTATGCTGAAGTATAATTTTTTTTACTTGCAGAAAGTTGTTTTTTTACTGGAAGAAAGTTGTTTTTATATTTAAGTATCAAGTTTTTTTTTTTACATGCGACTCCTTTTAATGAAAGAAAATAGTTTTTATACTTAATTATCATTTTCTTACTTGCAAAAAGTTGTTTTTTCTACTTGAAGAAAGTTCTTTTTATACTTAATTATATATTTTTTACTTGCAGAAAGTCATTTTTTTTAATCAAGAAAATTGTTTTATACTCGTGAATCGTTTTTGTATTTAAAGAAAATTGTTTTATTACTTAAGTATAATTTTTTACGTGGAGAAAGTTGTTTTTCTACTTAAGTATAATTTATTTTACTTGCAGAAAGTTTTTTTTCTTTCTTGCGACTCATTTTTTGATGAAAGAAAATTGTTTTTAGAATTGTAAATCGATTGTTTCTTGCATAAAATATTTATTATACTTGCGAATCGTTTCTTTATTCAAGAAAATTGTTTTCATACTAAAAACCACAAACCTTTTTGGTTGCAGGAAGTTGTTTTTTTTTACCTGTGACCCGTTTTTTTTAAGTAAAGAAAATTGTTTTTTTTTACTGGTGTATAATTTTTTTAAATTGACGGAATTTTTCTTTTTTCTTAACTTCAAATCGTTTTTTATTTGATGTCAATTCTAATTGTTGGACGTGAGTAGCAACATTTTTTGTGTGTTTGTGGAGTTTTCCAGCCATTTCTTCTTTTCACTTCCATGCGCGACTCCTCCACTTTCCAAGTGTCCAAATAAAGCCACGGAGCCACTGAACTATTGATGGCCGCGGTCTTAAAACGGGGACGGCGGTCAAAGTGCATCCTCCCTCGCCACTTTACTCGCCTTTTACCGGGACTTTACTTGACAATGTGCGGCGTGCACGCAGACGCCATGACCACACGAGGCACTTAGCTGTAGCCGCCCACCGCTGATAGCTGGGAGTGAGGGTCCCACACAAAATATCTATTTTGTAGCACTCGCCCCGTATCGCCCTGCATGCTCCCTTCAACCGCACGGCCAAGCGGCGAGCGCGGGGTGGGGGGGCGGCTCATGCAACTTTTACGCCGCGCTAAATTAAGTCAACAGCCTGTATTTGTACTTTCGCATCAAGAATGCAAAAAGGAACTTTGAAAGGACGCAAAAGATGTTCCACTTCCTCTTAGGAGCCTCTAAAGACCACTGAGTAGGGAGATAGAGAAATGACAAAAAAAAAGGCACTTAGCATGGCGCCTGATGGTCCTCACTTGGCATCGCGCCCTATGGTCCTCACTTAGCATGGCGCCTGATGGTCCTCACTTAGCATGGCGCCCGATGGTCCTCACTTTGCATGGCGCCCGATGGTCCTCATTTAGCATGGCGCCGATGGTCCTCACTTAGCATGGCGCCCGATGGTCCTCATTTAGCATGGCGCCCGATGGTCCTCACTTAGCATGGCGCCCGATGGTCCTCATTTAGCATGGCGCCCGATGGTCCTCACTTGACATCACGCCCGATGGTCCTCACTTAGCATGGCGCCCACTTAGCAATCACGCCCGATGGTCCTCACTTAGCATCGCACCCGATGGTCCTCACTTAGCATGGCGCTCGATGGTCCTCGCTTAGCATGGCGCCCGATGGTCCTCACTTAGCATCGCAACCCGATGGTCCTCACTTAGCATGGCGCTCGATGGTCCTCGCTTAGCATGGTGCCCGATGGTCCTCACTTAGCATCGCACCCGATGGTTCTCACTTAGCATGGCGCCTGATGGTCCTCACTTAGCATGGCGCCCGATGGTCCTCACTTAGCATGGCGCCCACTTAGCATCACGCCCGATGGTCCTCACTGAGCATCGCACCCGATAGTCCTCGCTTAGCATGGCACCCGATTGTCCTCACTTAGCATCGCACCCGATGGTCCTCACTTAGCATGGCGCTCGATGGTCCTCGCTTAGCATGGCGCCCGATGGTCCTCACTTAGCATCACACCTGATGGTCCTCACTTAGCATCACGCCCGATGGTCCTTGCTTAGCATGGCGCCCGGTTGTCCTCACTTAGCATCGCACCCAATGGTCCTCACTTAGCATTGCGCCCGATGGTCCTCACTTAGCATTGCACCCACTTAGCATTGCGCCCGATGGTCCTCATTTAGCATCGCAACCGATGGTCCTCACTTAGCATCGCGCCTACTTAGCATTGCGCCCGATGGTCCTCATTTATGCATTGCACCCATTTAGCATCGCACCCGATGGTCCTCACTTAGCATGGCACCCACTGAGCATCGCGCCCGATGGTCCTCACTTAGCATCGCACCCATTTAGCATCGCACCGGATGGTCCTCTTAGCATGGCGCCCACTTAGCATGGCGCCGATGGTTCTCACTTAGCATCACACCCAATGTTCCGCACTTAGCATCGCGCCCACCTGCCTGCTGACGAGCGACAGCCAATTAGGGCGCAGGTGGGTGTGGGTAGCGAGCTGTTTAAAGATAACGACCAAACTACGTCGGTAGTACCGATTCAAGGTCAAATAAAACGCTATTATTTTTCCTTACCTTGGTTTCACTTATTAAAACGTCCGATTGCGACCGTCCAAGCACTTGACGGGCAAACAGGCGCGGTCCTAGCAATGTTGTATTTTTCCATGCCAACAAAGCCAGCATGCCTGGTAGAAAGCGCTCAAAAGTGACTGCACTTTTCAAAATGCGCTAGCTCGATGCTAATTTACATTGGGTGTGCCAGAAAAATGCTACTGATAGCTTAGCATTTTCATGACATTTTTGTTTTGTTTTCCCTATCACCGATACAAGCAGTCCTGCAGCGTTTGTACGTGTCGGACAGCCGGTTAACACCTAAATGTCCTCCATAAAACTACCAAGAAAGTTGTTTTTATACTGAATTATATATTTTTGCTTGCAGAAAATAGTTTTTATACTTAAGTATTAATTTCTTACTTACAAAAAGTTGTTTTTCTACTTGAAGAAAGTTGTTTTTATACTTAATTATATATTTTTTACTTGCAGAAAGTTGTTTTTTCTACTTGTGAATAGTTTTTCTTGCATAAGTTAGATTTTATATTTGCGGATAGTTTTTTATTTAAAGAAAATAATTTTTTTTACCTAAATATAATGTTTTTACTATAGCAGAAAGTAGTTTTTTTAAACTTTAAGTTGTTTTTATTTTTACGTATAATTTTTTTACTTGCAGAAAGTTTTTTTTTTAACTTGCGACTCGTTTCAATGTCGTTGTTGTTTTTTGTACTTAATTGTCATTTTTTTGCTTGCAGAAAATAGTTTTTATACTTAGGTATCAATTTCTTACTTGCAAAAAGTAGTTTTTCTACTTGAAGAAAGTTGTTTTTATACTAATTATATATTTTTCACTTGCAGAAAGTTTTTTTTTTTTTTACTTGCGACTTGTTTTTTAATTAAAGA